>NW_026857769.1:477500-612539 GCF_026571515.1 Ruditapes philippinarum
AATTTGGTTACATGGAAACCATACCATTACAATGTCTATAATTTGGTTACATGGAGACCATACCATTACATTATCTATAATTTTCATTACAAACGGAGACCATACCTTTACAATGTCCTCTGAGAGAGCATCCTGTTGTGAGCCCAGGTATAAGAATGGGAGAATTCTTGTTGGCCCAACATTGCTCACTGGTAGACATGGCTGAGATAGGGAGGTCAGTGCAGCACATCTGTAGTTGTTGGTCTTACTCTCACAAAGGGACGGATACATGGCTTGAAAAGCCAGAAATCCTCCTGAAATTATATAACATAAATTGATAATACTTCGGTGATTTTTTTTTTTAATATTGCAGAACAAAGCACATTTTCTGTGTCCCATCATTCACCATTATCTTGTGCTGAACTATATAAGAATAAAATTTTTCTCAAATCTTATAATCTATTTATATCACAATGTTTAATTTCACACTGAAAACATCTACTAAATTCTGGACGTGAAGATGGTATTGTCACATAAATTAATTATTTGTTTTATGTTAAGACTGGGACTAATTATAAGTGTGCAAGTTTTCATTATTAATTCTATACGGAACCTGCACAATATCATGGGGAAAGAACAATGCATGTTTGTAATTTAGTCTGTCTCCAGACTGGAGAGAGAAAAAAATGTGCACTTTATCATCATATTAATTCACTATTATATTATATGCTGAAATAAGCCTGAGAAAATTAAACCAGTCAAATTTGCTAGTTAATCTGTTAAGAGCCTGAAACCACCCTTGAACATAATGAAAAAGAATGATTCATTTCACACTAAAGCCTGGGACCAAAATAAATTTGTTACTTGAAAATATGGAATAAGCCTGGAACCATTTTCTAGGTAATAAAGTAATCATGGTCATTTGTTATTAAAGATTCCTTCCTTTCAATTATTAAATTCCTTTATCATCGTGGAAATATTTCCAATAGTTTCCTTTTCCAGATCATTTTCTTTTCATTAAAACAGCCTGTGGGCCTACTTTTAATTAGGAAGCTCATCACAGAAGGTTTTATGAATGAATGAATTTACTTTTTGCGTTTTAGACAAATGCATAAATTTATTAACCCGTGACTAAATTGCTTTCGGTAAAAATGCAAAATTAAAGAACCAGCTAATAATTATAATGTTCTATACAGTAGCTAGGTCCAGTATAATTATTAGCTATTGCACTACTTAATTTATTTAATGGACAATAAATATGTTGATGTTTATTGTAAATATAACGATGTAGTAAATTTAATTGTGTTATGAATTTAATAAGAAGTCAATATCCAAAATTATAAAATTAGGTAATCATCAGAAAAGAGTCTTGGTAAAAAAGACCGTGTATAAGTCTTGTCTGAACTGGCCATATATTGGTGTCCCTCCATCGCATAGGTAAGAAAGTCCTAATCCCTTCGAGCAATGTGCAACTGTCTAGGTTCTAATTTATGAAATTTCTTCAATTCAACAATGTGTCTATATATAGCTCTTCTTAATTATATATTTGAACAATCCTGAGAAACCTGACCTAACCAAGGGTGAATCTGGCCAATTTTAAGGTCATTTTGAAGAAATATTTAAACAACAAACACCAAGATACCGAAGTTACACCCATATATCTATGTCCAGGGGCAGCAGAATCAACTGTTCATATTGCCCAGGTTGTCCTGCAGTCTGTACGGACAAGTGAAGTGGAAAATTTCAAGAATTTACTATATAAATATCATAAGGCCAAGTTAAGAAATGCTTCAGATAAATATGGACAATCAAGACTAACGGCCCTGATGTCTACATATACTATACATGACTTTGACACCATAAATGTTTATTTTCTAAAAGTTCAAAGGTATGATACTTTAATTAAAATACTTAGTTAATTGGATAAAAAGTACATGTTATGCTATAATGTCCTGAATGATAAATAGTGTTGAAAATAAAAGTGAAACACAATTACAATGTGCTTATATGTTTGACCAGTGAATCTGAACAAAGCATTTGTGTGTATTATAAAACATTTCATAATATTATACAAATAAAATGTATACATTAATCTAAGTACTAATTAAAGTGAAGTTTTCATAAGTATCATAAATTGAATTATCTACGTAAAACGCATAGTTTTCAGTGTATTTACATCCATAACATACATGTATATGAACAAAATTTGATATTGTTTGTAAAACTGTACCTATTTAAGACAATATATCCACTTTACATTTTGTTTTTGGTAATCATTACAAAAACATCTTCCCAATTAGTGGCGTTATTGAATTTTCGCAGCACATTTTTCGCTTCCACTTTGTGTCATGAAATGTACTTTTTGCTTACTTATCCACCAACCAACGTAATTTTCCCAATAACATGCCTAAATAGTTTTAATGGTGACATGGAAACTTTAATTTGCCTCTGGATTAAGTCAAACAATGTTTATTTACATGAACTTTGTGACAATCCAACCAGGATGCAGGGAAACAGCGCAGAACTGTCAGCAACGTTCAATATGGCCTACCTAGAAAACATCGATGCTGCCTCGCAATTTCCAATCAATAAGAGCTTCAATGTAGCCGAGAGTACTGTATTGAACGTAGTATGACTCATTTCCCATATAGATAAATCCTGTTAAAATATCACTACCCCACCTCTTTTACTTCGGTAACAAAGTATTGGACAAAATGTGGCAGATCGCAATAAAAAGTGACCGTGTTTTTGTATTGATATATGCATAGCAATATAGTTAGCACAGCTTTCCACAAGAGCTGACAAATCCTGAGCTTAAACTGTAATTACGAGAATTCACAAATATTGATGGGTTACTTATTGACAACTTTGCTATGGCGTCTCACATACACTGCAACTATGCTATGACATTATAATTACTGAAACATGACTAATTCAGCGCTGGCCGAGTCTTGGAAACGTACGGAGTAACAATGTTTCCCCGTTAAATATCTTTTCATTGAATCAAAATTTATTCAAACTATAATTATGAGTATGCACCAGGAAACTAGGACAATCTGTAACTTTGTGTTATTATTTTAACAACCTATCAACACTTTTTCTTCTATTTTAAATTTCCTCGCAATGATTTTTCACTCGTATATTTAACCATGAATAAGGAAAGGTTAATTTTTTAAGGAAAATAGTGAATAAATAAAATTATGTAAATATGTAACTACATGAGCCTGAAACATTTTGTAATACAGTCTTAATCACATATAATCTTTTTAATATTACGTCATTTTTCTTTTCCTTAGAAACTATGAACTACCGAAGCACTTTAGTGAAAGTTAACCAATCCTGTATATTTCCAACGAAAAAATTGCTAAAATTGCGATACACTCCGGTAGATTAAACATGTTAATATTTTACTAGAGAAGCAACTCATAATTAATGAAGCTTTCAATTCACAATAAAAGTCATCCGCTTTGATGTGTTAGGTAAAAATTGCTGTCTTGTGTCAAATATGTCGTAACACATGCTTCGACATGGAGGAAACCGGTCTGCATGTACAAGATACAGCTTTATTGTAATACAATGTTCGAAACTGTCAAATCACGTGGATACTTTAAAGGTTCATGCCTCCAGTATTGAGTCACAAATTATTTAAAAAAACATTCAAACTTGAGAAAAATGTACTAAGAGTTTATGAAAAGTAGAAATATTCAAGATTCAAGTAATAATTTATATATTATGTGCAATAAATGACTGATTTTGCAGTATTTATCACTAAATTTCTACTGCGAGACTAATTCAGTTAGGGCTTTTTTTTGCATATTCTGACCTTATTTAGTAATTTTTTTATTTTTTTTGTACGCATGCTGCTCGAAAACCCTTTACCCTACTGGAACCGAAACTGATCTATGATAAAGACAGCTAGGCCAGCCTGAACATAATTATGTGCAGTCTAAATTTCTAAATTTTATCTGAAAATTAAAGACATTCAGGAGGTCAAAGGTTAAAATATTGCCATTAAGTTGATACTTCAGATGGCTTGTTGTTTAATTTTTACAATATTAATTCTTCCCTAAAATTTAGAATATAAAGTTGTTTTTTTTCTTGGGCTGATATCATAGATTCATCACTGGGTTGAAATGATTTTATTTAGTGATATTTTAAATACTGGAAAAAAACATTTTTTTTAAAAGAGTTGATACCAAAAGTATAATGTTAAATAATTTGTGTTACGATAAATTTCCCCATATAAGCTATTAATATACCCTTCATGCCATATTTGTCACTGTGTGTTTTAAAACAAAAGTTTATAAAGATTTATATCTATGTTCTTTTGGAAAGTAAGAAAATTGTATGTTCATGAACTGTAAACAAGGGATTGGCTAAAGCTATTTTTGATTTTATAAAATGGACATTTGAAATATTTATACAGAGATAATTGCATATCTTAATTCAACCCTTAACCTGCTGGAACCGTAAGTGATAAAACCCTTTAACCATCAGTATAAAGCCAGGTCCGAGCTTGCACATGCTCGTAGTCTGACCAGGCTCTATACCGTTGACTGACCACAACTTCAAATTTTCAACATGAGCAGAATATACCCACTGTAGACCAATCCACTTTAACATAGACCTAAAAGTGGTTTTGATAGTTTTAGGTCACAATTCCGGCTTTTATATAATGACCATTCCTATTTATTTCTGAAAAACATGTTAAGCCTAAAACAATCCTTGAAGAAGGTGATATAATTTTTTAACATGAACCAATATCATGTTATAAAACATGAAAACTGTGAGAATATAATTAAAGTTGGGTGAATCACCGCTGTATGTCGGGTGAATCATTATCAATTTTTTATACTGATAACCAAACTGTTATTTAAAGTGATCATTTTCTTGTCCTTTAAAACAAACAAAAAACATGTCCTCATATTTTTCAGCATATATCAAAAACATATGTTTAATCTAAACATTTAAGTAAACCATTTACAACATATGACTTTGCAACATTATGATTACCATTAAAGTCGGATGAATCATCAATAATCTGGGGCAAACCATTACAAAAACTGGGACGATTAAAGTCATGAGCAGCCTAGGAATTAATTCAAATCTTAAGCTGGTAGGTACCAAAAAATATGGGCATCATTCTAAAGGTTATAGCTAAAATATGGGGTGAAATCTATGGAAAGTTTGGATCTGAAATATTGGGTTAAATATTTAGTCGCGTGTCATCGTTTGTAGAAATCACAGTCAAGTACTTTCATTCCAAATTATAAAGATAATTTTTGCCTTGGCACCAACATCAGGCACGAAAACTTCAACAAACATATGCCGTATTTATTTGACCTTTGTGTGTGTGTTAAGTTTTTTCAATTAATAACTATGATTAATACGGCAATGTGTCAAATTCTAAAAATTCCAATACTGCCATACTACTTGCATGACAAAATCAAAACTTAATTAAACAAACCTGCGTTTCCTTCAACTTTGCCATAAGTGACAAAAATACATCATTTTAAAGAACACAGAACCTTTGTAAAATGGGCGTACCACAAACTTCACATCTATGTATGACTCATCATTGAAACCTCTTAAAATATAATTTATACTTTTCCCTAAATGGCACAGGTAAAAGTGAAAACAAAATGATATTAAACTTCAAGCAATTTACCGCAGCATATTTTAATATCTAATTTACAACGTTTTAATCAATGCAAAGTGGAGTAAAAATATCCCCGACTGCTGAAAACTTTAATATATCAACTTTACATACTCATTTGATATAATACATCTTTAACCTTTTAACCTTCTTTATTCTAAAATGGACTGGTCCACGCTGTCCATTACCATGTTTGGGACTTGTCAAAAGTAACATTAAATTTTAGAGTGATCAGACTACAAAGTGTAGGCCGGCTTGCTTGGCTCTAAATCTAATACTATAGTAGCAAAGTCCAATCACTTTCAATTCTAGCCCAACAAATTGTGTGCAAGGGCTTTTTATTATATAGACGATGGTTGCCCTTCGGTAAAGACCGACATCTATGTAATATCAGTCTGTAAAATAGGTCGGTTTTGCAGTCGAAATATTGAGACTAGGGCTAGATTAAAGTCAATACTAAAGTACTATAAATGCCTCAAAAAGAAAAAGTCTTACAAATTTAGTAATTAAAACTGCTGAGGCTTTTTCTTTGCAACTTAAATTAATCAACATACAGAAAGACTGACTATTAAATGTACAAGTCCATTTTTTTAGCCATAAAATGCTAATTACTTAGGCATACTAATTCTAAAATTTCTTTCAAACTACATGTACAAGTATATTTCATGTTCTGAGTAAAAGAAATCAAATTTTCAAACGACCTCTTTGCATATTGATAAAATATCCTTTAAAATTAAAGAGTTATTTTGATGCGAGACTTAAACTGACCTCTTAAAAGCAATGGGGTTTCATAAAAAACATTGTCAATAAATGTAAATTAAAGTTGACAAAAATCCTCGAGCATTGAAAGGGAAAGAATCAATGGTATTCATTCACTTTCTTCAATTTCTAGAGGGCAGAAAAGGGGAAGGGGGTTGGGGGGAAACTAGCAAGTGGGGATTATAGAGGAAAGTGAAAGCACAAGTATCAATAAACAAAATTAATGACTAATACTTAAAACAATGAACTTGTACTGTAAACGCCTAGGAAAAATTGTTAAAAACAGACATTTATATCAAATTCTGTTTTTTACATTAATAATATATTATAAAAAACAAAGTCTTACCGTCTACTTCCATCATATTTAAACAAGACTATCCCTTAATCATCACGATGAAAAATTATTAATATGTAGTTTTTTTTCCTCCATTGCTGGGATTTCCGTAAATTCGTACATAGATTATTAAAACGCCACAACAACAACTTCAAGAGTTTTTTTTATAAATTCAGAGTTGATTTATTAACACATACTTAATATTTCCAATATCCACATATTTCACTTAATACACACACACACAAAAAATATATAAAAAAAACAGAGTTTAAATAATTGATATCATATATATTTCCAGTACAGTGTCAGAGTAGATTTTTTTTCGCCTTGGCTTTTGTTATCTGTCCATTGATTATGATTCATGTAGAAGGCAGCTGGATTAGTCAAAGGCCACAGTATAGTGTGATCTCATGTACTTAAAAGTCACAATACACTTTCTACAATGTTAACCCGTTTCTTACCCTGATTTAAATATAAACATTGTTTAATAGCATGAAACTATTTTATTCTTGATTTGTCATCCTGTTATCTTTTAACATGACAAAACTGGTATCTATATATAGAAGAGAAATCATTCTTAACCTCATGTATTTTAAATTGAATACAAATTAAAATTCGATTGTGAAATTTATACTGATAAATCTTTAAATCTGAAAACGAAATTTACACAGATAAATTTATTTATCTTTAATCTGAAACCGGATTCTAACAATTAAAGAAACCTGCTGGAACCAAAACTGGTCGGCCTTTGACACCAGTATAGAGCCCAGGTCAGCCGGCACATCTGTGAACTCGGACCTGAGGCTCTATACTGTTGGTAGGTCAATTTTTGGTATTTTGATATTGAAATCTTTTAAACTTAAAACATAATGTTCAACGATCAAAAACTTTGTGATACCGGTATTTGAGAAATTCAATATGTTAAAAGTTAGCAAAATCATTTAATATTTGATTTGTCATAGTTCATGTCTGTATTATGACATAATAGTTTCTATGTATAGTAAAAAAACATTTTCTTAACCTCATGTAAAAACCTCATTTAAATTTGATTGCAAAATTTACAAAGATATAAATATATAGATCTATATATATATTTTTTATATGAAACCGAAAACATTTTTTATACCATGTTTTATGAAGCCCTGTAATGTATTATGCAAACCTACCTGAGAAACAATAAATATATTTGTATTTGACTTAACATGTATGATGTACATGTATAATAAAAATAAAACAGTACCTTTCAAAAACAACATAAATGTGATCTATAAAATAATTATCCGATAATGTAGATATCTGAATCCATATAGATACAGTCTGAATTTGTTGTGTAATTGTTATGACAATAATACTGTTGACCAATATAGAGAAATGATGAGATGTACTATGACTCATATCTCAGCAAAGATTATTATTGGTCAGTCTACATAATGTTCAATTAAATCAATAAAATGTACATGATACTGTCTGTACTATACTTAGTGTTTACTTCATGGACTTAATAACCTTCCCTTTCAATTTTAATTTGTTCCTTAAAAATAAACAATTAGCAACTTTAAATTAAGTTCCAAATAAGCAATTTTAATTTCCTTCCTCAGCAATAAACAATTATTTTAATTTCATTTCTTAAAAACAAACAACTTTTTGGAATTGATTTCTATATTCAAGCTTACATACCTAAATAAACAATTTTAATTTCGTTCCATAGTAAGCTATTTTAATTTCATCCCATAGAAATAAACAACTTTAATTTCATTCCCAAATAAGCAAAATAATTTCATTCCCAAATAAGCAACTTTAATTTCATTCAAAAACAATTTAAATTTCATTCCCAAATAAGTAACTTTAATTTCATTCCAAAATAAAAAGCAACTTTAATTTCATTCCCAAATAAGCAATTTTAATTTCATTCCCAAATAAGCCGTATTAATTCCATTCCCAAATAAGTGAATTAAACAGACTCAACATTTTAAGAAATTTGTTTTTAGTTGGCAATCATCTCCTTGATAACTAATTCATAAAAGGTAGTTGGAGAGACAATCTGTTGGGATTCCAACCTACACACGGGGGAGGAAGTGTTACACCTTGGTCAACAATTTAGGTCTCTGACTCACTACTAACTGCAGCATATCCAAAGGTCACATAATTATCAGTTTTAGAACCTTGACATTTATGTAATAATATCTGAGAAACGATACTTCTGTCCGCATACATGGTTTAAAACTAGAACTGTGTCCAAAGGACACGGATGCACCACTGACAACATATATATGGTATATCGTGAAAAAATCAACAAAGGGCCATAATTCTGTTAAATTTGGTTGCAGCAAAAATTCCTTCCTTTACTATCATCTACACATTAAGGTTGTTCATCCCTGGAAGTTTAAGCAAAATCTGCCATCCGGTTTAAGAGGAGTTGCGTTCACAAAATTTCTACATAGTATATAGTGAAAAAATCAACAAAGGGCCATAATTCTGTTAAATTTGGCCGCAGCGAAAATTCCTTCCTTCTCTACCATCTACACATTAAGGTTGTTCATCCCTGGAAGTTTAAGCAAAATCTGCCATCCGGTTTAAGAGGAGTTGCATTCACAAGATTTTGGGACGTATGGACGTAAACGCAGAATCCAACATTTTGGCTTTAGGGGCTATTTACTTTGTTATTTTCTTTGTTTTCTTAAGGGCTACTAGCCCCTTAACCCTTTGATCACGGAATGAACCTATTGTTCTCTTTTGTTCTCTTTACTGTTATATAGCCCCTAAACCCAAAATGTTTGCTTGGACAGAAGTACGGACTGAAGGACAAGTGCAATGCTATATGCATATAAAGACTTTGTTGGGAAGAATATTATCATTGTAGATCTTGTCTTTAAGTTAGAAAAATCTTTTAAAAATAACTATTCACAAACATCTTGTTCTAGTTTGAATACTCTTTATCCAAAGTTCATCTTTTAGAAAGACTGTGTCCCAGTCAAAGAAATTCACAAGTCATTTTTATTATCTAGTAGGCTAAATAGGTTTTTAAAAGCTCAAAAATGTTTAAACTTTTAACTGGAAAGTAAAGTCATGAATAATAATCATAATACCATTATTATACCGTAATTTTATTACCTTGATTTGAAATTCAGCCATTTCATTTTCAGTAAGTAAGGTTATTGGCTTCTAAGTTTACACAGACCATTCAGGCTAGTGAGTTTGAAAATTGTATATGACAAGCCATGGGCTCAGAGGGCTACATATAAATTCACAGACTGGTGTTCTAGCGCATCATTCTGAAAATTCTGTCATCATTTATGTTTTTAAAGATCTTGTCTTGGTATATCTATCTTAGTTTCTGTAAAAAAGTTGCTGCAGATTTAAAGGTAAAACAGTTGTTGCCTATTAAGAACAGTTAATTTACAAGTAATGTAAGTTGCTGCATGAGTTGCTACAGATCTGCAGGTAAACAGTACATGTAGCTGCACACAGTTGCCACTGCAATGAATGAAGTCAAATATAAAGGGCCAGGTTTATTGATGTTAATTTTCAGGTAAAGCTCTTCGTGGAGATTAACAGGCAAAATAAGTTGCTGCAATTAAACAGGTAATGTCAAAGTTTTCCTGTAAATGTCTATGCTTGATGCCAAACTAAGTTAAAGTATTCCTGTAAATGTTTTTTTTTATGTCTCTTCTTCATGTAAAACTAAGTCAAAATTATTCTGTAAAAGTCTATTTTCTCATGTTAAACAAATACAAAGTTTTCCTGTAATTATTAATCTTTTTGTACAAAATTTCAACCTGAAAATACCTTCTTACAAGAAGCACCTCCTACTAGGGACAATGCTCAACTTGGCAATAACTCGACATTTTTCTTAGAAAAAGTTGAGCTTAAAAGTACAGTATTGCAAACTGCCCAGTAACAATTTTAGTACAGAATTTCTCTTCAAATATACGAACAATCTTGCAATTATATTTCTAACAACATTAAAGGCAAAAGAGATGTGTATTAGGATGCCTCTAGTGATCTGTCATTTTTTTGCCATCTTCTAACAGCCTTCTAGCCTACACTGATAACAGTTAATGGCTCTGTTAATTACCCAGCGACAGTTTCAGGAAAAATTCTGTCAGAACTAGGTGTAGAACATGTCAATCAAACGCTGGAGGAAACACTGCCATAAACAATGAGACGGATGAAGAAGGTGTAAAATCAATGAGTGACAAGGGAGTAAAGTAATCCTAGATGTCTGTATAATTATCCTTGGTCTACGCTGAAGCATTTGAGCCGCGTCATGACAAAACCAACATAATGGGTTTGAGACCAGCATGGATCCAGACCAGCCTGCACATCCGCGCAGTCTGATCAGGATCCATGCTGTTCGCTGTTCGCTTACCAACCCTATTACAAGTAGAGAAACTGATAGCGAACAGCATGGATCCTGGTCTGGATCCATGCTGGTTGCAAACCCATTATGTTGGTTTTGTCATGACACGGCTCATTTATTAAGTTAATAGACACCATTTTAAGTTAATTCACACCTTGATACAAAAAAAACAAAGAGTTTTTAACAATCTAGTTGAGTTTTTTAGTCAAATGTCTTTAAAGTATGTATATTAACGCACATGGAGAAATGAGGACAAATTGACTAAAACTAGACTGACAGCCGATATCCAATAACACTGAAATAAAGCACAATGAGTCAGAGTGAATACTAAACATTACCCCTCCCAATTTTGTAATGAACTTGTCCTCTGATATTGGAATTGTTAACTGATAATGAGGGGGAATTTTAATTCAATATATGAAATAGTAACTTTGACTGAAGACAAAATTTACCCCCTCATTTTGAAATGGACTTGTCCTTCTCTGATATTGGAAATGTTCATTGCCTAACTATATGAGGGGATTTCAATATAAAAGTAATAAAATTAAACAGCACAAAGTGCAGATCGAGAATGTACATACTGAACAGTGAACATTATACATTTGTTGGCTGGTTTTAAAACTTTTCAGGTCATATATCACGAAGGTTAGTAGTCACACTTAGCAGTTTTCCTGGATAACTAACCTGATTAAGTCTACACAAGTGACCTACTACTAATAAAAATGATTTCCGAATCTGGGGTCAGAGACAAATAACCATTTAAATCAATGTCCCAGGTCAATTAATTGTCACTGATATATTTCTCATCTCCTCAGGATCAAACCCACAACCACTGGATTAATACATTCAGATGCTTTCTAACCACAAACTTAGCTCTGTTGGCAAAGGAAAGTCACTCAAACAAATAAATATATATTTATAATACTAATTTCCTTTCTCTCAATGTGATCTATTTTGTATTGATACTCTCAATTACTAAATTCAATTTCCGAACAATTTCCTCAAGTTTCACAACCATTGTATATTAACAAGATATGTTTGTAAAACATGTATGCCCCCTATCAGCAGCCAATTATTCATGTGATAAGGTAATTATGCATGACTTCTGACCCAGTGATCAAACAATTAATAAGGGTTATCAAGTATCTACTGGTCATGACCTTGACCTTTGACCCCTTGACCCAAAACTCAATAGGGGTCATCTGCTGGTCAAGACCAATCATCATACAAAGTTTGAAGTTCCTAGGCCTAAGCATTTTTAGTTAATTGATCAGAAACCGTTTTTACTTACAAGGTCAATGTGACCTTGACCTTTGACCCCTTGACCCCAAAATCAATAGGGGTCATTTGCTGGTCATGACTCATCACCATGCCAAGTTTGAAGTTCCTAGGCCTAAGGGTTCTTTTATTATTGATCCGAAACCGTTTTAACATACAAGGTCAATGTGACCTTCACCTTTGACCCAAAAATCAATAGGGGTCATCTGCTGATCATGACCAATCACTATGCCAAGTTTGAAGTTCCTAGGCCGAAGCGTTCTTTAGTTATTGATCAGAAACCGTTTTTACTTACAAGGTCAATGTGACCTTGACCTTTGACCCCTTGATCCCAAAATCGAAAGGGGTAATCTGCTGGTCATGAAAAATCACCATGCCAAGTTTGAAGTTCCTAGGCCTAAGCGTTCTTAAGTTATTGATCAGAAACCGTTTTTACTTACAAGGTCGATGTGACCTTGACCTTTGACCCTTGACCCAAACTCAATAGGGGTCATCTGCTGGTCACCACCAATCATCATACAAAGTTTGAAGTTCCTAGGCCTAAGCGTTTTTAGTTAATTGATCGGAAACCGTTTTTTACCTACAAGGTCAATGTTACATGACCTTTGACCCCTTGACCCTAAAAACAATAGGTCATCTGCTGGTCATGACCAATCACCATACCAAGTTTGAAGTTCCTAGGCCTAAGGGTTCTTAAGTTATTGATCGGAAAGCATTTTTACCTACAAGGTCGATGTGACCTTGCCCTTTGACCCCTTAACCCCAAAATCAGTAGGGGTCATCTGCTGGTCATGACCAATCACCATACCAAGTTTGAAGTTCCTAGGCCTAAGGGTTCTTTAGTTATTGATCGGAAACTGCTTTTACCTAAGAGGTCAATGTGACCTTGACCTTTGACCCCTTGACCCCAAAATCAATAGGGGTCAATCTACTAATCATGACCAATCACCATACCAAGTTTTGAAGTTCCTAGGCCTAAGGGTTCTTTCGTTATTGATCGGAAACTGTTTTTACCTAAGAGGTCAATGTGACCTTGACCTTTGACCCCTTGACCCAAAATCAATAGGGGTCATCTACTGATCATGACCAATCACCATACCAAGTTTGAAGTCCCTAGGCCTAAGGGTTCTTTCGTTATTGATCGGAAACCATTTTTACCTACAAGGTCAATGTGACCTTGACCTTTGACCCCTTAACCCCAAAATCAATAGGGGTCATCTACTGATCATGACCAATCACCATATCAAGTTTGAAGTCCCTAGGCCTAAGGGTTCTTTCGTTATTGATCGGAAACCGTTTTTACCTACAAGGTCAATGTGACCTTGACCTTTGACCCCTTGACCCCAAAATCAATAGGGGTCATCTGCTGGTCATAACCAATCACCATACCAAGTTTGAAGTTCCTAGCCTAAGGGTTCTTTTGTTATTGATCGGAAACCGTTTTTACCCAAGAGGTCAATGTGACCTTGACCTTTGACCCCTTGACCCCAAAATCAATAGGGGTCATCTACTGATCATGACCAATCACCATACCAAGTTTGAAGTTCCTAGGCCTTAAGGTTCTTTACTTATTGATCGGAAACCGTTTTTGCTTACAAGGTCAATGTGACCTTGACCTTTGACCCTTTGACCCCAAAATCAATAGGGGTCATCTACTGATCATGACAAATCACCATACCAAGTTTGAAGTTCCTAGGCCTTAAGGTTCTTTAGTTATTGATCGGAAACCGTTTTTGCTTACAAGGTCAATGTGACCTTGACCTTTGACCCCTTGACCCCAAAATCAATAGGGGTCATCTACTTGTCATGACCAATCACCATACCAAGTTTGAAGTTCCTAGGCCTAAGGGTTCTTTAGTTATCACTCGGAAACCATTTGGTCTACGGACCGACAAGTGCAAAGCAATATACCCCCTTTTCTTCGAAATGGGGGCATAATAAAGAACACTAATAATCTAATTACTTTTCTTAAATATTTAATGAGAACAAAAATTACTCAATACACTGTCAACGATATGCAATAAACTATCACTTTTTATTTCTAATTATTGTTAATGTTGTCATAATAAACTTTGAAAGTGGTGTGGTGTAATTGATTCTTAGTCATCTGAACCTGACTTTGAGATGAGCACAATGTTAATGTATTCATCCTGAGAAACACGCCTGATATAGAAAACTTTCAAAATAAATTGGTTGATATTGGTTACAGAATTATAGATGGAACTGACAGATAATTCAAAACAATGTTTCCTAACATGCACCTGGTTTGTACATAGAAAAAGTCATAAGAAGTCATCAGGCCTAAAAATACTTTTTTAGTCATAAAGGTTTACTTAATCAGCTTATCAGGGTGGGGTCATATTCAATTTCATGCCATCAAACAACTTTATTTGAAACAAGAGGTCAGTTTTTTTAAAGTATAAAACAAAAAGTGGCATGGAAAAATTATCGTACATTTACTTATTGTGGGCTTTATTCATACATATATATATCCTCTTTATATATCTATATCCGGTAAATTATACACAGAAAGATCACACAAAAAATCAGCAAGCCGCAGCCAGGTCCCCAGATTGCTGATCCAGTATGGTAACCACTTCCCCACAACAGCCGTTGCATTTTGTTTGTGCTATAATTGACCTAATAATTATATTTAAGTTTTTTTTTTATTTCTGAATGAAATTATCATATTCTCTTTTTTAATGTATCATATTTTTTTTTAATGTTAGGTGAGAATTTTTCTGACTAAAGATTGTTAAAAAAATATAAGTAGTCCACTTTATAATACTATGCAAGCAGTCAAACTTCATTTGTGATAGTTATATATACACAAAGACATGACACACATAGCTGTATGAGACTGAGAACATATAATATAGCAGTATGACTCATCCATCTCCCTCTCTCTCTCCCAGTATCATATTGTTAACTCAAACGTAATAACAACCCACAGAAAAAATCACAGATTCAATTATGGCTCCTACGCCAATGTTAGGCGGAAGCATATTTAGAAAAATAAGACAAATAACAAGTTTCTTGTTAACTGAGATCGCAATTGCCCCCGTAAAAAATGGAACAATTAATGAACCTTGTTTTTATGGACTGTCACGAGCTCAAAATCATATAGAGGACTGAATCTCCAATACAATCAAGTGAATAATCTATGCTGATTTTATCATATCGTGAAAACAGAAAATATTCTTTATATTCAAGACACGCTATGGTTAAAACAATCATTGAAATATTTATGCTGAATTTTATGAGGTATTTATTTAACTGGTAGTGGAAGTGTCACAGTATGTTTTCTTCTTAAGAGTCCTCTCCCCACCCATCATATTTAAACCATTATCAACTTAACATCTATTTAACCCTTTAACATAATGGACTTGTCTAGCTTTGAATTTGGAACAGTCTATTCAAAGTTTAAGGGATTTCATGATCAAAATACTTAAAACAGGAGCTGCCAACAATATAGGGTACTGGTCTGCACAGAAGTGCAGGCTGGCCTGACTCTATACTGGTGGCAAGGGCTACAAGCTTTTGGTTCCAGGAGGGTAAGTGTTAAAGAAGCAGTAACAAACATTCTCCAAGCAGAGATATGTAGGGGATCTACAATAGCTCTTTTCTGTTCTTTAACCCACTTTCCCTGACAGGTTCAATATTGACAACTCTCAGAAAAACATAATTTAAAAGAATTCCATGAAAGAATTTTGTGATATTTTTATCAGATAAGAGGTACAATCTCAAGCAAACACTTCTTTGACAAATTAATGCAAAACATCGAAATTTGATAAAAGTTGATAATGATATTTTTTCTTTACCATGAATATAACATACAAAACTACAATCATGTATATACAAATTACAAATGTTAATTACAGAAAATTACACAGATCAATTACAGAAAAAAAAATAGTTTATTAAAATGGTCTGACACACATGTATAGAAATAAATTTAAATTGATAACTTTAAATTAAATTAAATATGAACAGTGTTTCAATGAAACAAAGGGTATTTATAATACATGCAAAGAAAGATTGATTGAAATTTGTTGTATAATTAAGCATTATGTAAACACTGTGAATGCTAGAATATCATCATTTGATATTATAACAGTGCTACTATGATACATACAAGCCTACCTGTACACATAGGGATGCTTTCTGACCAAAATTCATACTATTACTTTCCAAATTTTCGTATTTTGATATTCAAATCCCCTTAACACTGCTAATGGAAAAGTTATCATGAATGATAAATTGATAATTTATCATTTTCAATTCATTATCTCAAAGACAATACACAAAACTGATAAACTGAATTACGACTGTCATTGAATAGTGCAATATTGATATATCGTCAATATCCTTTCTTCCATTTTAAGATTGATACACAAATTAGAGTATTGATACAATTTCAAATCTATTATCTCCCTTTCATGTGAAAACATACTTCTATTCTGTTACAACAGAAATAAGGTGAACCCTTTATTTCATTTTTTTGAGGTTAGAGAGAAAAATTAATGAAAGCAAAAACAATTTTTTTTTTTTAAGACGTCTAAAACAAGCATGCATAACACCATGATGGTAGTTTATAAAACATATTCAAACGGTTTCTACTGTTCTCACTTTAAATTTGATATAATTATCATTGATATTTGACTTTTGATATATCGATACCAAATTTTCCATCAATGACAGCCCTAAACTGAAGTTTTATGAAAGATATCTTACTCTAGGTTACACATACTAGCAATGTATGGGTTACATTTTGATTGACAGAACAATATAACAGAAATCCTGAAATCAAAGTGCTGCATATGAAGGTACATAAATACAGAACAGTATATTAAAAGTTACCTTTTAGAAGCGCAACCGATTTAAAAGTAGATGAGAGTTTGTCAAGTAAGACTGAGAGAAAACTGTCGTCTGACAGTCGTTCACGATCCTCCGTGCATTGGTCGTATACAACCACGTCCATAAACTCCTCAATGTCGATATGACACGTCTGCATGAGGAAATCTTTAATGTGAATCTGCAAATATAATCGCAAAATGTTAGATGTGAAGACATGGCGAAAATCTCTATGAAGATCTGATTCTTAATGTGATTTTAAACTTATAGACATATCTGTTTCTATGTTTGAGACCTTACTGTTATCTCCTTTCCGGCTGTGTATTTGATTAGATTCTTAACTGTCCAGTCTTGTTTGTTTGTTTGTTTGTGTCATTTTACGCCTTTTTCCAACAGTATTTCAGTCATATAGGCGGGTAGTTTCCTAACCATCGTTCCTGGAGAGTTATACCAGTACTTGACTAAATGTACCTTCCTCCGCGCTAAACTACCAAAGCATCTCCCGGGGATCGAACCCACGCCAGAGAGGTAACTGGATTAGAAGTCATCGACTCTAACCACTCAACCACGGATGCGGTCTTGAATTTTAAGCTTTCTCATATGTATAATCTGACAACGCTTGTGCGGCTCGATTCTACAGTGATGAAAGGCAAGTGGTTTGAAGTCAACCACCTCAACCATCCAGATACAGATGCCCCTAAGGCTTCCAATTATAGGTAAATCAAAGGATGACTCTGCAGTATTTCTTGAACTTTATATGTAATGTATATTCTAAATACAAAGGTGTCATGTGACATATGAAAATACATAGCAACACTTTACCTTATCTCTTTGAAGACGCCGTTTCACCAGCTTAGAGCAGCAAACATTTGTTGACTGTTGAATATGACTGTCGTTGTACTCCAGAAATGAACGGCTATCTATCAGTAAGTACTGTAAAACAAAACGTCATTATCAAAATACACGAAAAAAAACAATAGAGTTATTTATTATATACTTATAAATGAAATATTGAGAAATATTGATGAAATAAAATGCGTATTTTCATTTTCCGTATTTTCACTGTAAAAATTTATTTTTTACTGCAGTGAAACATATTTTCCGTATTTTCACTGGTGTCTTGCCGAACTACTTTCTTTTAAATTCTGCCAGTACACAAAATTTAAGGGAAAGTATTTCAAATTTTATCGCAAAAAAGAAAAATATATATATAATAAACAAAAAATTCAAGATACCACTCGATGAAAATAAATAATGTATTTATAGAAAAAACTTGAATATCCTCTATATATTATAAAATATTGCTTGAAAAGAGATGCACATGCACTTTTATGAAGAGCATATTTATCTTTAAAATAATTAAATGTATTATCACTGAACATAGTATTACTAACATGAACTTTCTTAAATTTACATTCAGCATGTAACCTTTATGTTAAACTTTAGCATTCATACATATCACTTAAAAGAACATGATATTTAACATTAAATCAACAGTAAGAACCACATCACCATGTTTAAATTTTGTAATTTTCATCTTGAAACCCCCTAAACCTACACAGTTCCATATTAAATATAGTACAAATATGTTAAACAAATTTAGCAGCACAGGGTTAAAACAATAGATATTCATACTTCACATGGCAAAGTAAAGAGTACATGATTATACCTTTTCTAATCCTGTTTTCAATAAAGCCGCAAGTTGAGCTGGTTTCCATGTATGAATCTGACCTATGGTTACAGCAGGTTGAATATTGTGTCTAGGGTAGCTGTGGATTCCTGAGATATACTCCACATTATCATTAGTGTCATAGTAACTTTGCTTACTGCACGATACACAAGTAGTTAACGCAGTGTTGCCGTGTTCTGTACGATCTAATGTATGGTGTTCCGTACGATCTAATGTATTAATAGCATACAATTCTTGTCCCGAATCAACGTCATCATAGCCCTCGTCGGGAGATACGACATTGCTGCCAGATAATTCGGCGGCACGCTTCTCGCTAAAGCTGAGACTGAAGCTCGATGAACGATGAAAACATGAGAAAGAACTGTCTAGTGATACAGCTGATGTTTGTAAGGACGAAGGGTGTCCGGAGTCGATTGATGACGTCAGCGATGACTGTAATGATGGGAAACCACTGTCGGCATACGTGCTGCAAACCAAACTATGAGGTGATATTGATCCAGGTACAGGTAACCTTGTACTCGGGTCAGACGATGGTGATTCTACCTTCCCGGACTTCTCGGACCATGGGTCTTCGTCTTGACTTAACATCCATAATGTTCTCCTGGAATCGATTTCATCCATAGTCGAGACTTATACTGAAGACCTCATCTAATCATATTGCACTCATTATCCACATGCTTGAATTTCGCCACAAATGGTTCTGTATATAGACCATCATTTTCTTGACCTGAAAATATATATTTAAATACAAAACCATCATTTATTTATCAATAAAATAAACAAGGCCATTGGCATAGCATTACTGATGTTGGGAAAAAATGTTATCCGCACATTGTGATAAACAGGACTAAGATAACCTATGACTGCAATTGATTATTATGTCAAATGCTCTTAAGATATGGGACCTGTCCAAAATTCTTATAAACATAAGCAGCTGACTATTAAAGCTGTATACATGATACTAACAGTCACATGTGCATGAAATCATCACACAAAGATAGCATTTCATATGATGGTGACTTGTTTACAAAACATATTATTTTACCAAGGTGATAACATTCACATAGCTGAAGAATTATTTAGATATCTTATATGATAGAAATCATAAAAAATAAATATTGAAAAGAAAGCACTCAGGATTGGACAAGACAAAATAAAGTCATTCCTGAAAAGGTCCCTTACGTTGCCCCTAGCAAAATATGTTTGGGCCCATCATAAACATTTGATCACTCACCATCATAAATTCATTATCATGAAAATGCCGGGACTACTTTATGAAGTATGAACAAAAGTCTATTTTAAGGTTCAGAGACTTGACCCCATTTCACCAAATCCCTCATGAGGTTAGAGGTCACTTGCACAATACCAACATAACTAATAGCACAAGAAATCAGTGAAAAAAATGTATGCTTCATTAGCAAAGTAGGAAAATATCATTTACGCCAGGGTGACTTAAACCAAAATGAATAGCAGAAATTTGTGCAAAA
Organism: Ruditapes philippinarum; assembly: GCF_026571515.1. Taxonomy (NCBI): domain Eukaryota; kingdom Metazoa; phylum Mollusca; class Bivalvia; order Venerida; family Veneridae; genus Ruditapes; species Ruditapes philippinarum. The sequence continues at coordinate 497,898 of NW_026857769.1, forward strand.
ATATATAACAGATACCAACAAAATAAGTCAATTAACAAAGTATTAAGTATTTCTCTGTAGCAAACCAAGAAACCCCTTCCTTCGGAGATACAGCCAACACTGAGGAAGTCCAAATTATATTAGACAGGGACTAGGTGAGAGTTGGAAGAATCAGTTGACTAAAATTCCTGCCCCTATTTAACCAGGTGAAGTGGTATTACTAATAGCATATAAACCTATGCAAGAAAAACACAGGACTCCCTTATATAATGCAACTATGACATAAACATCATACAAACTTTTTTGCTCAATTTAAACATTTATTCACCTTTTATAGTTCAAAATAAACAAAATCAACAGGGGTCTAAACAGACTGCTATATGAAGTTAATTTATAGCATAAATTCAACCACATGTACATAAATACTCAATATAAAATTTAATCATAACTTAAAAACTATACAAACATAGTAATGTCTTGTTTATTTTTAACTCTAAACACCATACTGAAATATTGATTTTATCTATGACATGGACACCATACTGACTTAGTTTAAACTATAACATCAACACCGTACATACACATTTAGTTAAACTATAACATAAACACCACACAGACACATTTAAGTTAAACTATAACATAAACACCGTACATACACATTTAGTTAAACTATAACATAAACACCACACATTACACATTTAGTTAAACTATAACATAAACACCACACATACCCATTTAGTTAAACTATAACATAAACACCACACATACACATTTAGTTAAACTATAACATAAACACCACACAGACACATTTAGTTAAACTATAACATAAACACCACACAGACACATTAAGTTAAACTATAACATAAACACTACACAGACACATTAAGTTAAACTATAACATAAACACCACACAGACACATTTAGTTAAACTATAACATAAACACCACACAGACACATTAAGTTAAACTATAACATAAACAACACACAGACACATTAAGTTAAACTATAACACAAGGAACATCGCAATGCGATGCAACCAGGTTTTCAGCAAAATATTTCACAGAAGCTTTGTCATGAAGGGGCATTTGTTTTTAATTGAACTTTTAGGAGGAATTATGGCTTTTTTAATATTCCTCAAACAAAAATGATTGAGAAATTTTATGTTGTCTATTCGCCTTTTTTTCCCAAATATTTTAGAAAGGTAAACAGTACTTTATTTTTGCTTAATTTTTGCATTTTTGCGTCTCTTGTCATTTTCTTTTGTCAACAATATTGGCGTGTGGTGTTTTGTGCGATATCAAGAAAAGTATGTTCACAATTTTAAAAAAATACTTGAATGATGTCTTGGAAGAAACATGGGAATTTAGTGAGCGCCAGGGCACTTGATGACAAAGCTTCTGTGAAAGTTTGGTCAAAATCCATTGAGAAATGTAGGAGAAGTTGCGCACTGTAGAAATTGTTCACTATATATTCTGTATAAGGAAAAAATATACAAAGGGCCATAATTCGGTCAAATATTATCCAATCACAAAACCCCGACAATATGTGCCAGGCACTTGATAACAAAGCTTCTAAGAAAGTTTGGTCAAAATCCGTTGAGAAATGTAGAAGGAGTTGAGCACAGAAGAAATTGTTCTCTATATATTCTGTATAAGGAAAAAATATACAAAGGGCCATAATTCTGTCAAATATTATCCAATCACAAAACCCCGACAATATGTGCCAGGCACTTGATAACAAAGCTTTTAAGAAAGTTTGGTCAAAATCCGTTGAGAAATGTAGGAGGAGTTGCGTACAGAAGAAATTGTTCACTATATATTCTATACAAGGAAAAAAAACAAAGGGCCATAATAAGGTCAAATATATACCAATTGCAAAACCCTTGCAATATGTGACAGGGCACTTGATGACAAAGCTTCTGAGAAAGTTTGGTCAAAATCCGTTGAGAAATGTAGGAGGAGTTGCGCACAGAAGAAATTGTTCACTATATATTTTATATAAGGAAAAAAAAACAAAGGGCCATAATTAGGTCAAATATTATCTAATTCGCAAAACCCGACAATATGCGCCAGGGCACTTGATGACAAAGCTTCTGTGAAAGTTTGGTCAAAATCCGTTGAGAAATGTAGGAGGAGTTGCGCACAGAAGAAATTGTTTACGCCCGCCCGCGTCCGCCCATCCGCCCGCCCGCCCGCCCGCCGACATACCTCAATCTAATAACCAGTTTTTTCCTTCGGAAAACCTGGTTAATAAACACTACACAGACACATTAAGTTAAACTATAACATAAACACCACACAGACCCATTTAGTTAAACTATAACATAAACACCACACAGACACATTAAGTTAAACTATAACATAAACACCACACAGACACTTTAAGTTAAACTATAACATAAACACTACACAGACACATTAAGTTAAACTATAACATAAACACCACACAGTCACATTTAGTTAAACTATAACATAAACACCACACAGACACATTTAGTTTAATTATAACATAAGCACCATACTGGCTCAATTATTTTAACTATATTAACATTAACACCAACACTGACTGATTTAGTTTACAATAACATAAAAAACACATTGACACATTTAGTTTAACTATAACATGAGCACCAAAGTGACTCATTCAGTTTAACTAAAACATGAACACTAATACTGGCTCATTTAGTTTAACTATAACATTAACACATTACATACATATTCAGTTTAACTAAAACATGAACACTAATACTGGCTCATTTAGTTTAACTATAACATTAACACATTACATACATATTTAGTTTAACTATAACATTAACACAATACAGACACATTAAGTTAAACTATAACATAAACACCATACTGACTCATTTAGTTAAACTAAAACATCAACACCATACTGACCCTCATTTCCTCATTTAGTTTAACTATAACATTATTTTGAATACTTTAGTTCTAATAACTAAAACATAAACAATCAACAGTTATTCAATTTAACATAATTTAGTTTAACTACATAAAAAAAACAAAATTACTAACTTATTTAGCTATTTTTTTTAGCATAAACAGTATAATTCTTGAATAGTTACCAGACTTAACACCAGTACTTCCTTAACATAGTTTTACATAAAATACCATATTGTTTGTATAATTAATTCTGCCATTTATACTTTATTAAATATGACATAAATTAGTCCAAGACATAACAAATAAGACATATTGCCACCATTTTCATTTTCAACATACCATATTATTACATAACACTTATAACTTATATTTTTGTAAAATAACTATCAATAAATTTTCACACCAGATCTCATTAGCCACGGAAAATTTTACATTCATTGCAATTAGATGACTAATAAGCTGTATGTTAAAGTTGAACTAGAAACAGACTTTACTTTATCTCTGTACATATTTTAACACTTTACACATAAACTTAAACACCAGATTTAACTCTAGCTTCAAAGTTTCAAACAAAAATGTATCAGCTACAATTAAATGTTAATTATCATAAAAAAAATCAGTACCTAATATCTAATGGAATAATCCAATCAAAGGCATATATATATACACACAATATGACTGTAACAGTATATAGAGCAGTGTAAGATCATTTGGCCAGATAAAACTTCTAGTTTATGATTCATACATTAGGAATCTATTTACCTTACTACATAGCAGATTAGTTTAGCTTTTACACAGTTGCCTCCCTTCATTAACTCAAGGCTATAAATAGATACAAGTAGGCTATTATCGAAAAATTGTTATATAAATAAAAATGATAAGTTTCTTATATGACAACCAATGTTTGGTTGAGTAACTCTTGAGTAACTTTTGTATACATTTTAAAACAATGTATGCATAAAATCGTTACAGTTACAAATGTATGTACCTAGTTGTTTGATTAACTACATTTAGTAACAAAATAGAATTGCCGCATAGACTTTGATCTTTACATTTTTGCTTGATGTAAATTTTGAAATAACAAGTAAATTTACAAAAATCAATAAAATAAACCTTAGTCATCATATATATTTGACTGACTCATGAATTAAGTAAAGATATCTGACTTATTGAGGATGCTGTCAGATTTACATAATCATTACATAATGTAAGTCCATAAAAACATTTTTTAAGTTACTACATCCAAAAAGACACATTTTAATTTTATTTAAATTCATTGAACCATCATAAAATAACCATTTAATTTGCACACTTCACAACATTTTCATTAATAGAAAATTTTACAGGTTTTCAATGAAAATAAACACAAATCTGGAGGCGTACTCACTATAATGTTTTAGTGAAATTATCAATTCAGAATATCAGTTCTGTTATTTCTAGAGCATTTTTCATTCACACGCTGATGCACGCATTTTATTTTTAGACACTCTGAATAATTCAGAATTTCATTTTTCTGCAATTTTGAATCAATGTTTAATTAAAATGATTTAATGTCCAAACTTTTTTTGAATTGTTTAATTGTGTTGAGCAATTCATGTTGAAAAAGCAAGCGTTAATCATTTTAGAGGTAGGTGTGAATCAGTGACTGCCTGCTGGGATTAATCATGAATTAAAACAGAGGTTTCATTCAAAATCAGCATTCATTCAATTACAGAGAGTTTTAAATAATTGTTAGAGGTTCAATTTTTTAAAGTTTATATTAATTTGGCATTCCATGAGAAAATCCTTGAGTTTTATTTAGATTAGTTTAAACTTGATTGCCAAATATGTTTTTGCAACTTATAATATTAACTTTCCAGTCATCTTCCTGGAACTAACCCGTAATACATAACTTTATTGATGATCAAATGGGAGATTTTTCCTCAAAAAGAGGGACATTTTAGAATTTGCAATAAACAAAGAAGGAAGTTCTGACATAAAAAATAGGGAGATTTCCTAAATTTGTGAAAATACCCCAAAAATATTTTAAGACAAGTCTTTAGAAAGTGGGAGTCTCCCGCCAAAAGTGGGAGAGTTCACATGTATGGTAATAGTGTAAAATGAGTAATCAAGATTGTGACCCGATTAGGGCTTGAACCCATGATCCCTGGGTTGAGAGGCGGACACCTTAACCCCTATGCTGCAGCTCCCCTCAAAATCCTTATGTTTCATAAGTGAGAACAAAATTGAATGAACTTGTAGTGATCTAGGCAATGAAAGGAAAATTTGGCCCTTGATAACTCATCTTATGGGAAAAATTAGCCCTTGATAAGTCATCTAAACGGAAAATTTGGTCTTGTTCACTCATCTAAAGGGAAAAAATTGGCCCTTCATCACTCATCTAATGGGAAAAATTGGCCCTTAATTGCTCATCTAAAGGGGAAAATTGGCCCTTGATTGCTCATCTAAAGGGAAAAAATTGGCCCTTGATCACTCATCTAAAGGGAAAAATTGGCCCTTGATCACTCATCTAATGGGAAAAATTGGCCCTTAATTGCTCATCTAAAGGGGAAAATTGGCCCTTAATTGCTCATCTAAATGGAAAAATTGGCCCTTGATCACTCATCTAAAGGGAAAAATTGGCTCTTGATTGCTCATCTAAAGGGGAAAATTGGCCCTTGATTACTCTTCTAAAGGGAAAAATTGGCCCTTGATTGCTCATCTAAAGGGGAAAATTGGCCCTTGTTGCTCATCCAAAGGGGAAAATTTGGCCCTTGATTGCTCATCTAAAGGGGAAAATTGGCCCTTGATCACTCTTCTAAAGGGAAAAATTGGCTCTTGATTGCTAATCTAAAGGGGAAAATTGGCCCTTGATCACTCATCTAAAGGGGAAAATTGGCCCTTGATCACTCTTCTAAAGGGAAAAATTAGCCCTTGATTGCTCATCTAAAGGGCAAAATTTGGCCCTTGATCACTCTTCTAAAGGGAAAAATTAGCCCTTGATTGCTCATCTAAAGGGGAAAATTGGCCCTTGATCACTCTTCTAAAGGGAAAAATTAGCCCTTGATTGCTCATCTAAAGGGCAAAATTGGCCCTTGATCACTCTTCTAAAGGGAAAAATTGGCCCTTGATTGCTCATCTAAAGGGCAAAATTTGGCCCTTGATTGCTCATCTAACATTTCCATCAATAAAAGGAATTCAAGCTTCATAAAAAACCAATTGTTAGTGCACATCTAACCTTATTATGGATAACAATTAACTTCAAGTTAATCTACATGTGATATATCTTTAAAAGGGATTTTTCTTATCATGTTTTTTTCTCTCTCAAACATCCTGGTTTAATCAGCAAATTATACACACTTTATGTACATGTATCATTGTCATTTTATAAGAATCTTTAGTTTTTCAATCAAAGTCCTCTTGTCATGATCATTTGTTAACTAAAACATTTGAATCATGTTGTACCGTTTTCTTCGACAAAGGATTGTAGAAAGATGCAGTTCTTGCAATCTTTCTTGGTAAGAACATCCATTTAATTCTTGAATAATACATGTATTACAGACCCTTCTGTGAATGTTTTCAATAAGTTGACCACTTCTTTGGCGATAGAAACCATACTTTACTACCATGATTTTTTATGATTTTAGTAACAAATTTATGTCCATGACTTGAAAAGAATTTTTACCATGCCTATTACTTACTACCCACTTTTGTTGTATGTTTATTCATTGAATTTCAAATTATTTTCAAATGTAATACCAAGGTCTTTTTCCTCAATGAAATTTGGGAAATTTAGATAGTCCCTTATATGATACTCTTTCAGTTTGTCAAAACTCACCATTACTCAATAGGACAAACTTGCATTTTGGAATAATAAAACTGAAGTAATCATTTCTCACTCAAGTCACAAAAGTTTTCAATGTCATTCTAAACTTTGTCGTGAGCCAGGCCTTTTTTCCCCTATCCCAAGGGTTCGAATATTGGCTCCATTCCCCATCCAAATTATGTTGTTTTTTTTCCCAATCCAAAAAAAATATTCCCAATCTAGAAGTCGGCAATTTGAAAGAAAAAGTACCACATTTTCAATTTTGGTGTTGCAAAATAGCGTTATGGAATATATTAATGTTTAGTGTAATAAAAACAGGATTTTTAATTGATATCAGTTTTACATTTGTACACATTTTAGCCTGTCTTTGTATTTTTGATATGACAGAAAAAGCTGAACAGTTAAGTTAGATTTATTTAGATTTATTTCAACAATTGTAACACCTTGAATGCTAGCATATTTTCCCAAATTGGAAAATTTTGCGGCACAAATTTCCCATGTGACATTTTCCCAAAATAGAGGAAAAAAGGCCTGTGAGCATTTGGAGAATGTATTGCACTAAAGATTTTCTGTCATATGCAAATTATTTACAGAACTGAAGTCAACAGGCAAATCATTATTATAGCTAATTGTAGCAAATGAAGAAAACTGGACCAAGTACTGAGCCCTGTGGTATCCTGTTTTTTTTTCCATTAATTTAATACGACTCACTGTCTATGACTCCGATCACCTAATGATCTCAACACTAAAACTGTATTTATTTATTTCAAAAAGAATTTTCAACGTAGAAATAGGTTAAAAAAGTTCTTTATATTAACTAAAAATATAATTACCTTTTGTATGCCATTTTCATTTTTTTTTAACAAATTCATCTCAAACATCTATTTAAAAGTGCAAAATAGAACATCTCTTTCTCTAAGGCTCTTTAGCTGAATTGACTTACATACATTGTACATGTAGAAGTGTACTGACTTCAATTTCATGTGCTGACATTTTAACTTCATGCACTAACTTTTCACAAATGTACATGTAGCTTGTTACATAAGTAAGGCTGTATCAAAAAGCAATGTTATATTTACATAACTATCCTGTATCTAAACTTTTTGTCCATAAAGAAATTGTCCACAAGCAACTGCTAAACATATATGTGAACAAACCTACGGGTCCTGACTCCTGTCACCCTACTGTAGGCTTATAAGTAACTTTACAGTTAACCTTTACATAGGTCCATTTCCATAAACCTTTTAAAACAGGGGAATCACCTCAAGTTTGCAAAGAAGCATTTATTCTAGCACTTTACAAGAATAAGGGACAACAAAGTGTCATTTCTAAGTGAACCCTTTCTAAGTAGTAAGTACATGTATAAACCAGAGTCTTTTAGTAGTGTCGTATCAAACACTAGCAGTGGTCCTGGCAGCTCCTCAACAAAAACAGTAGTGAAAAACTTGTCTAACAAATTTGCAAATACTGGACGGGGCACTATCAGCCTAACACTATTTGGACTTTTTTTTTTACACTTAACAAATTTCACAATTTTTAAGATAGATACCTGAAAATTTGACACAATACAGCAACGTTCTTCTCCCAACTGAAACTGAAGTGTTAGTTTGTTTATTTCTGATTATGTTGACACTTGTATTTGAGGCCTGTGATGTGGAGTATTTAATTGGGTCAGGTAGAGGTCAGGTTGCACTCATAACATCAGAATTTTCTAAGTCTACATTCTTCTAATAGACATAAAAACTATAACCACTTAAGAAAGTTAAAAATCAATATAACTACTGTACATTTTTTATAGAAAAAAAAACATATATATAGTTATTGTTGTTACAAAAGAAGAATTTGATTGGCAACCACTGAACAAATCAAACAACTCAATCAGGGCATTTTCAGGGTTTGATGTAGAACAGTAGTTCTATAAATATGACTGATAATGATGTTGCTTTGAGATATCTTTTACTTCTTGGCAAAGCTTGACCATCATAAACATTAACAAGCCCATAACATCTGATACAAATGTATATAGGACTAGGTTTGAAACTTTGATGTAGGTCTTGTCTCCAACCTGTAGTGACATATATTTCTTTTTTAAGTATTCGGGTCATTTGGGAATTGTTATCTTTGAATAATAGAAAATCAAAACTTCACACATCCCTGAAAATTTCACCAAAAAGTACAAAATCTAAAACACTGTAAAAAAACTATATAACTTTAAAGACAGTGTACATAAACTGAAAAATCACAAACTAATACTATAGATCTACATAGTCAAATATATCAGACGTTATTGGCTTGTTAAAGTTTATGTCGGTCAGGTCCAGAAGGAAAAATATCTCAAACTTTCAAAGCGACATCATATTTTTAGGACTACAGCTGTACAGTTCACTGTAACTAAAATCATATTGTTCATTCCAATAAAGTTTAACTTATAGTAAATGAAAACTGAAATGCATTAAGATTCTACATAATTTATCTTTTACATGCCATTTCATTAAAATAATTCTACAGTATAGACATACCAATATATTAAACAGTTAAATGTCCGAAAACGCGTTCTATCCGGAACTGTAATACATGCTGAGAGGTTAATTGATTTTAATTATTTTTAAAAGTGCATCAGATTTTCAAAACTATCATTATTTCGAATATCAGAGACGTATGTTAGATAAATGAACCGTACAATTTATTCAAAATTACCTTATAATCCCCTATTTGTTTCTTGTTGATGACTCATAATCTCTCGTCGATTAAGATACTTGAGGTTATTTAGTGCTAAAATTTGGTTTCATAGTGCTAAATTTATGCAAAATTTGACACAAGTGCACTGAAATGTGCCTTTCATTGCTAGTGAATACATTATAGTCTAGTAAGTGTACTAAACATAAGTGATATGATACTTTATAGTATGGACAAGCCTACTGGACATATGTCGATAATATTGTAACACCGCAGCCTTCAGATCCAAACATACACAGCAGTCAGAAACGTTTCTGGACCTTCATAAAACACAAGAAGAAAGACAATCAAACAATTACTGGACTAAAAGAACATGGACAACTCCACTCCGATCCTAAGTCCAAAGCTAACATTCTAAATCGGCAGTTCAAATCTGTATTCACAGACAACATCAAGATCACTGCTGATGACTTCAAGAAGGGGGACTACGTCAATCCACAATCAACACATCCTGTAGCCCCTGAAATATCGATAACCACAAACGGAATCACCAAACTCCTTCTCGCACTGAACCCACATAAAGCTGCAGGACCCGACACCATAAGTCCTCGCATCCTCAAGGAATTGGCATCTGACATCGCTCCAATACTCAACACCATCTTCACTCTGTCACTTGAAAATAGCACCATCCCTAATGACTGGAAGAAAGCCAATGTATCCCCAGTCTACAAGAAAGGCAGCAGATATAAACCAGAAAACTATCGCCCTATCTCCCTAACGTGCATCTGCTGCAAGCTCCTAGAACACATTGTCACCAGCCACATCATGAACCATGCCGAAAAACAAAAGATTCTCTATCCTCTCCAACATGGCTTCAGAAAGGGCAGATCCTGTGAAACACAGCTTCTTGAATTCACAGATGACATAACCCGGAACATGGAAAATGGCAAACAGACTGATGTTCTCATCATGGACTTCGCCAATTAAGGCCTTCGACAAAGTTTGTCACAGCCTTTTATCCCACTAACTGGAGCACTACGGCATCAGAGGCAAGACCAACCTGTGGATTCAGGCTTTCTTAAGCAACCGATCCCAATCTGTAGTCTTGGAAGGGGTAACCTCAGATACAGTATCTGTAGAATCCGGCGTCCCACAGGGCTCAGTCCTTGGCCCGAGTCTGTTCCTCTTCTACATAAATGACATCCCAAAGGGTCTCAACGCAGTCGTCCGACTATTTGCAGATGATACGCTGGCCTATCTTGCCATCACAAACAAGTCTGACTGTTCCACCCTACAAGCTGACCTCGACAAACTAGCTGTCTGGGAAGAGAAATGGAAAATGTCATTCCATCCAGACAAATGCCAAGTCCTCACCATCTCCAAGAAAAGAAGCCCCATCTGCCATAACTACACTCTTCATGGTCATACTTAAGAGCACGTCACATCAGCTAAATACCTTGGATGCACCCTGAATAACAACCTAGACTGGGGCCAACATATACACAACATTTGTAACATAGCCAACCGCACCACCAGCTTCCTGCGAAGAAACCTCAACATCGCCTCTACTTCCACAAAAGAAACAGCCTACAAAGCTCTAGTCCGCCCCAAATTAGAGTATGCGAGCACTGTCTGGGACCCCCACGAGAAGGGAGACATACACCGTCTAGACATGGTCCAACGACGTGCTGCACGGTTTGTTAAAAACAAGTACCACAACAGGTCCAGCGTCACAGATATGCTTGCAGATCTTGAATGGAAACCATTACAAGAACGTCGAAAGGAGGCCAGAGTGATCATGCTCTACAAAGTCATCAACAACAAGGTCGCTCTAGACAATTCACAACTCATACCCTCCAACTCCAAATCTACAAGAAATTCACACAACCTAACCTACAAGATACCCTACTGCCGTACACAATACCGTCAACAATCCTTCTTCCCACGTACCATCAAAGAATGGAACAGCCTACCTCCAGACGCTACGTCAGCCGGTACAGTTGAGTCATTCCGTACTCATCTGTCCCAACTCTATATCTAAACCACACTCTTGTCCGTTTTTAACCTGCACTGTATATATTCCTCACTATTTTTACTCTTTCCGTCCGTCTTGCGCATTAACCTGGCAGTAAACTTCAGTTAGTTGAAGGTGGCCAGTATATTGGAAGAAGAAGAAGATGGAATGAAATCTAATATGACTTTTCTAGTAGTTACCTGGGACAGTCTAACTACACAGATCCATGCATGAAATTCTTTCCAGGTTAAAGCCTCGAGCCGACTTACATTGTACACTTGGTCACTCTAAAAAATGTTACGCATACACATTTATCTAAGCTTGAAAAACATAAGGTAATTAGCAATTAAGCAATTAGCAATTTTAAGATAAAATACTTTTTTGTGAATAATGCAAATATTAAAGCAGTAAAGTTATTTTTTAAAAAATCAAAAACATATACATGTATTTATCTTTAAAAAAAACATATATACATGTACAAACTGTATTTATCTTTAAAAATGAATGAGTTTTCAAATTGAAGTTTAAACTTTGGACCATGTTAGAATGTATAAGTGACCAACAGATTAAGAGAAATGTCTACAAATTTTGTATATACCAAAGATATTCAATAAAAATAGATAAGTCTAGAACTTGATTCGAACATTTAAAACCTAAAGATAGATGCATATCTGTATATGTCTTTAGACGACATTCCATTTACTGAAAAAAAATGCAGATAAATTGGACATAGATTGAATGAAATATTCACTCTGACTTAGATTTAAAACCTGTTTTATTATATTTTTTTAATAAACTATAAAAATCATGAAGTTATTAAATCAACTGTTATGCAGCTCTGCAAGAGAAGTCTGAAAAAGATTGCCTTTCAACATAAGCGTTTTAATGATAATTTGAGTTTTGAAATGAATTTCAAAAATGAGTTTATGTGTTAAAAATTACTTGTTTTTTATCATTTCAATAAAACTGTTGCCTTCTTTTACAAAATCGAATTAAAAAAATACACTGTATTATAATGATCAACCTTGTATACTTTTATTTGAACTTGTTATATACCCCTTGGGCCCTTTCACAGCAGGATAAAGGTACTATGCAAACAGTCTCTCTATGATAGCATGATTTTTGACATTCTATTCTTTTTTTTAAAGTATTTTCCTGCAAACGAAACACCATTTAAAAAGGGCTTAATAAATTATGATTACAAGCAATCAAATTTATATAAAAATGATGTTTATTTAGAAATAATATGTCATTTCTATTAGTAAAACGCATTTAAACAAGTGTAATAGTGGATTATTTTCATTCTTTTTCATCTATGAATGCCATATTCAAACACTTTAAGACTTCTAATTAACATAAAAATACTTATCAAAATAAAACGAGTACTATGGAAATATTCATAATGGTCATATTATAATTTATTTCACAATTGAGAATTGACTGAATTTTCTGTCATTCCTCTTAAAAAGGTGTCTAACAGGATTTGTCTATACATGCATAATGTAAAAGAAAATTTCCTGCTTTCATAAAACAATAACATACCCTATTCAGTTGTTATCATGCAAACTTTAAAGCATTTATAATAAACAAATTATCCAAGAAAGGGTTATATAAAACATAAAGTACCAAAGGGGGAGTTAATCTTAAAAAATATAGTATATTAGTCATATTTCTAACTCAGTATTAAATTTTTTTAGCAACATCCAAACTGATTATTCAAATTAAACTTTTATGAATGAATGTATCTCAAAAGTTATAAAATATTATGAAAATAGTTAATCTATGACTTTACCTTGGTCAATTGCTATGCAATGACCATTAAGCCAATAAAGTGTCACCCTATACAGTCATTTGGTCTAGTGCACTAGAAGTGCACATGGTGTGCACTTCTAGCACACCATGTGCACAAGGTCGGGAATTTTACTTTAAACTCAACTGTATAACTTCCCTTGAGCATCATCTTTTCGCAAAAACCATAAATTTCGCCTCCCAAAGGCTTCCCCCTACACAGGTGCACATTTGTCTGGAAAAACTAAATGAAATACGAGGATCTAATAGAAGGAAATAATTTGGTGGTGTAGAGCCTCTTCATTTGATGACGCGCCCGGAGAAGAGCTGCAATTGTAAACAAAACGTCAAAAGGGTTTAGGTAAATTAAAAAGTGTCATTGCAGAAGCATCAGGGCTACTAATTGTCGGCAAAACTTGCAGAAACTTATATACTTGCCGACGGCAGGACTGCAGTTTGATGACAATATTAAGAATATGTATAATCCGCTGTTAACCATTTTCATACTCTGTTGTCGAAAGGTGGGTGGGGTATTGGTCAGGGACCATTAACCGGACACTTTTTGGAGATTTTTCCTTACAGATTTCATAATTTCAAAGCTACAGATCTGAAAATAGTGCAGCTAGATTCTTCTCCTAACTAACAAACTAGTTTGTTCAGTTCTGATGTTGACACTTAATGTATGTCTAAGATGCTACGTGTAGGTTATCCCTTCTCTATAAGATTTACCATGGTTCAACTTCAACGGGGTTACTCGACAATATCCATGAGGTAGACATCGACGTCGAGGAGGTGAAGACTGTAGATCGGTGTAGAGTGGCGTGTTCCGACATAAATTTTTAAAACTATGTTACACAATTGTATCACAACTGTCCCATGACAAACTGATGTTCCAAACTACACCCTAAAAGGTCTGGTGACCAACATGTATTTACACTTTACAAGGTGGTGTCCATTTAAACATATGATGGTACGACTGGAACGAGCTGGATGGAAGATTTAAACGCCTACAGGCTCTCAGTAGTAACACAAGAATCCGGTATAATATTCCAGGTATTAACAGTTCTTGGAAAAAATGAGTGGTGATAAACGTTGATTCTAGATTGAATTGGGATGAATTTCATACTGTGACTTCTTAGGGTTGAACGAACGGTGGCAATAGTGGGATGGTACATGTATAACACTGGCACAGCTATTAAAAAGTTAACTACTTTATACATGAGAGTCGCATCTGCCCATACTCTTCGTTGTTGAAGACTGGGCCATTGTAATTTATTTATCAGTTCAGTTACACTAGAAGGATTGTGTGGGTTATACGGTCTATTCAATACCCATCTCGCTGCGTTTCTTTGGATCTGTTCTATCTGTTTAACTTGAGTCTTTTGTAAAGGATTCCATATTGAAGAAGTGTATTCTAGTTTAGGTCTGACCAAACTAATGTAAGCTTTTTCTTTTACTTTGGGAGGACAGTATCTTAAGTTCCAAACCAAGTGTACTTGCTGCCTTTTTTGTGATGTTATTAATATGGTTGTTGAATTTCAAATTATCACTGAATTCAACTCCTAAGTACGGATGCCGGTTGACTATTTCCAATGTTTCGCCTTTCATTTTGTAGTCATATTTCTTTTTATATGAAGACGATGAAAATTGCATAATGGCGCATTTTTTAACATTAAATTCCATTTGCCAAATGTCCGACCAATTTTCAAGTTTACTAAGATCTTCCTGGAGAGCTATGTTGTCACTTTGATTAGTTATTGGCCGATATAACACACAATCATCAGCGAATAAACGTATACCTGATGTAATATTATCTGCGATATCATTTATGTAGATTAAAAAGAGTGTTGGTCCGAGGACTGTTCCTTGCGGTACACCAGATGTTACCGAGGCTATATCAGATGAAGCGTTGCTATCCCTATAGAAGAATATTTGACACCCCTGTCCCGAATGTCACGCCATGGCCATCCCTTATTTTATAGGTTATTCACAGGAACTTCAGACTATTATGAATGCTCATTCTTTCCTAGGATGGTGTACCACTGTGCCAGAATCAGTCCACCTACATGTACCCCATGCAGTTGCCCTACTCCCTACCCCAGAGCAGTTCAGTGCAGTCATAGCTTGCATTGAACGTGTCTCACCCTAGTTTTCCTGTTTTTAACATTTTAATTATTCTTTTATCCTCTTTTAAACAACTCTTTTTAACTTTCTTGCGTTTTTTGATGCGCAGACATGTCTATGTCCCTGCGAGGGGTTTGACATTAACGGAAATTAGATAGATAGATAAGGCCCAGCACGAAGGGTATCTTAATTACCTAAATTGAACATAGTGCAGTACCATGTGTCTGGACAGATATGTAATGACCAAGATTTAATTCAGATAAAAGCTTGGGTGTTTTAATTTTAAATTCTTAACATGATATACAATATATTAGCAGCAAATGCTGAAGGTTTGGATATTCTGTTGTTTACTCTGCAAATGATTATAGCTAGTATAAGAGGACATTGCACTCTTGACGTCCAAATAGCCTTTGTTATTTGTCTAGTGGACATCTGCTCTAGGCATTAAAAGATGTTATCCGGAACTTGGCAAATGTGGGTTTCCCCCAGTACAAACAATTTTTTAGCTCACCTAAGCTAGCTTATGGTGAGCTTTTAGGATTGTTGAATGTCTGTCGTCCGTCCACACTTGTTTGTTAACACTCTAGCAGTCACATTTTTGCCTCAATCATCATCAAACTTGGTCAGGATGATTGTCTAGGTGATAGCTTGAATGAGTTCGAACATGGGTCAGCTCGGATGAAAAACTAGGTCACAGGAGCTTAAAATAGAAAAACCTTGTTAACACTCTAGCTGTCACATTTTTGCCTCAATCATCATCAAACTTTTCAGGATGCTTGTCTAGGTGATAGCTTGGATGATGGGTCATCTCGGATGAAAAACTAGGTCACCCAAGCTAAAAATAGAAATGCTTGTCTAGGTGATACTCGGATGAGTTTGAACATGGGTCATCTCGGATGAAAAACTTGGTCACAGGAGCCAAAAAATAGAAAAATCTTGTTAACACTCTAGTGGCTACTGTTTGGTCCAAATATCCTGTAAATGTTCTGAAAGTTTGTTTTGATGATTTCTAGGTCAAGTTTGAATATGGGTCACCTGGGGTAAAAACTAGGTCACACTGCCCAAAAATGGAAAAACCTTGTTTACACTCTATTGGTCACATTTTTGACTCAATTATCATCAAACTTGGTCAGAGGATGCTTGTTTAGGTAATTGCTTGGATGAGTTAAAACATGGGTCATCTCGCATGAAAAACTAGGTCACCGGAGCTAAAATTAGAAAATCTTGTTAATACTCTAGTGGCTACTGTTTTAATCCAAGTATCCTGGAAATTGGTCTGAAAGTTTGTTTTGATGATTTCTAGGTCAAGTTGGAATATGGGCCACCTGGGTAAAAAACTAGGTCACACTGCTCAAATATGGATAATCCTTGTTAACACTCTAGTGGTCACATTTTTAGCTCGACTTTTCTATGAAAAGGGGAGCTATCCTACTCGCCCCGGCGTCGGCGTCGGCGTCGGCGTCGGCGTCGGCGTCACACCTTGGTTAAGTTTTTCGTACCACCCCACTTTATTTCAGAAGTATTACAAGTATGGCTTTGAAACTTACCATACTTGTTCACCATCATAACCTCCATCTACAGACAGGAGTACATAACTCTGTCAAGGTTTTTGACAGAATTATGGCCCTTTTTTGACTTAGAAAGTGTATTGAGCTTGGTTAAGTTTTTTGTACCACCTCACTTTATTTCAAAACCATTGGAGGTATTGCTTTGAAACTGACCATACTTGTTTACCATCACGACCTCCATCAACAGACAAGAGGACATAACTCTGTCAAGGTTTTTGACAGAATTATGCCCCTTTTTGACTTAGAAAATACATTGAATATGGGTAAAATCCACTTATTGCCTTAACCCTTTGAGATATTGCTTTGAAACTTTTAATGCTATTTCACATCATTACCCCATCTGTACGCAAGAGAAGGTAACTCTGTCAGGGATTTGTTTTAAAAATTAAGGCCTTTTATCGACTTAGAATCTTGGTTAACTTTTTTGTACCAGTCAACTTTTTGACTGAACTGGTTGAGATATTAAATTGAAAGTTGGAATACTTGTTTACCATCATGGTCCCAAAACATGGGCAGGAGAAGGTAATTCTGTTAAGGATTTTATTTGAATTATGGCCCTTTTTGACTTAGAAACTCAGTTAAAATTTTCATTCTTGTCCACTTGTTGACTTAACCATTTGAGATATTACTTTGGAAGTTGGAGTTCTTATGTGCCATCATGAGACCTATCTGTAAGCAAGAGAAGATAACTCTGTGAAAATGTTTCTTGATTTGTACTTAGAAATTCCTAGTTAAAGTCTTGTGTGCCCTTAACTGTCAAAGTTTTGTTTTATAGGCAAGCACTAAAAAAGTCGAGCGCGCTGTCCTTCTGACAGCTCTTGTTCACTCACCTGTCATGAAACTTGGTCAGAATGCTTGTCTAGGTAATTGTTCGGATGAGTTTGATGGGTCAGGTAAGCGATCTAGGTTCATCATTGCCCTCTTGTTACCATTATAGCTTCACCTGTTCACAGTGCACAACCCATCACAATGTTGGTCATAATAGATAAGTCAACCTGTTGTGCTTCGATCTATTTTTGTAGCTGTTACAGTTGTACCTATGGATTAGCCAAATATTCTTAATTCCGGAGTTAGTCTATTTGGTTTGATTCTATAGACTTACTCCAGAATTAAGAATATTTTGGGTAAATGTTTTCAATATAATTATCATGTAATTAGATGAAGTTATTATTATACTCAACATCACTAATTCTGTGTCATCACTTATTTCACTGTAATGGCATATTTTCAAATGACCAGTGTTAAAATTGGTTCGAATTGTTATATTTTATTCAGTAACCTAAATATCAAAGTTTTTGTGCAGAATATTTTAAATCTCTAGATTTTTACATAAAATGTAAAATGGTCTACGTCTGGCCCATTAAAACTGATTCTGACTGAATATGTTGTTGTTTCCTTGTGTCATACAGCAGAAAATACCTATATGTTACAGCTTATGACAATTTGTCTTCCATAAGTTCCATTTGTTGTTTTCCTTCTTGTTTCAAAGCATTCAGTACTGTTAACTTAGTATAACACAGTTTAACACAGTATAATTATTTTTTTAATTATTTTTTTTTTTGCAGGAAAAGAAGTAAGAATGGAACCTGTAGTTCTGAAGCATAGACGCACTACTTTAGAAAGAGCAGAGAAGTTCATTTCAACAAAATACTTTGCAGACGTTAATCTTACAAGCAGGTTTTGAACCTTTGTCTTACTAAATTTGTGTGATGGACATGACTGCTATTAAATTTGCATTATTCTGTTAGGAATTTGCATTTATCATTTATAGTAGTTAAAAGGGACTCCACTAAGGTTTAAAAGCCTAAAAACATAACTTTTGAATTTCTTACATACATTCATTACATGAGCTGGGGCACTTTGAACAGAAATATATGCAAAGATAGTTAAGAACTATACTTTGAAATAAATTGAAAATCGTATTTGTATGCTTTTCTTAGCCCGTTTTGAGTGAAAAGTTTTTTAAAGTCTTTTATTTTGTGTCACTTTTTTACAATTTGAATAATTATTCTGGAAAAAGGAAGTGCGCGAATGATCTGAAATTTTGCACATAGATTAGTGATCTAAACCTACTTCAAATGGTCCATTTATCTGGAAAAAAATATTTTCAGTCCCTTCATGTCAAAAAACCTCAGTGGAGTCCCTTTAAAGTAACATTATGCCTTTCCAAGGGTTGTGAGTGAACAGGTGAAAGTCAAAATAAGTTAAAATTTTGTTAAAATTCCTTTCTATTTTATGATTTACTACACATGAACCATCAGTAACTTATGTCACTCACTTTTTTATTAATATATTTTTAGACTGTATCCAAAGAAAGCTCCTGTTCAATCTATAAAGCACTGGGCAGCACCATTGAACAAATATACCCCATATAAGGATGCAGTGAAACAAAAATACAAGGCGGTGAAAGTAGGACAGTCCTTTGGACCAACGTAAATAAATGATTGTTTATTAGTTTATGTCCCAAATTATTTAAAGGTCAAACTTTTGATAATATTTTATTGCATAATATTATATAAACATACATGATTTATACATGAGCATAACTGGAAGATAAGAATTTATTGAAGGATAGATCTTTTTGAGAAGTGCAGTGACTGTGCCCAAGAACTGTAACTTCTTTTTGCATAATATTGGAGTTATAATCCTTTCTAAGTTAGAGATTTTTATTTTTGTTGTTATAAATAATTGTATTATCAGTAGTGGACCAGCCTCTTTCCATTTTGTGACTTAAAGAGTTGTTTATTTAGTATTGTAGTAAATGTTTGTTGTTGTTGCAATATTTATAATACCCAAAATTTGGGTTTATTATTATTTATAAGAAAAAGATCAGGAACGAAGAGGTATTTTTTGTTTGCAAATTTTTGTCAGACATTAACTTTGTATAACAGTTATTGTTTTTGAAATGTTTGAAGTTTTTCCTGCTTTGCTGTACATATTTACCCAGGGACATACATGTGATTACATATTAATGTTTTTGTATTATAGATGGGCAACACACTGGTTCCATATATCGGTGACTGTACCAAGAGACTGGACTGGGGAGGAGGTTAGACTGAGATGGGATTCTAGCTCCGAGGCCTTGGTCTGGGTTGATGGGGAGCCAAGGCAGGTTTGTGCACCAAAATTGTCCGTTCATTGAACATTTGAAGGATATATTTGTGACATGTCCAGGATCTGTACTCAGTGTTTGAAAGGGTTGATGGACCCTCATAAAAGCTGCATGCCTCCAGATGAGCAAAAATATTTCCAGAAAATCAAACTAAGGGCTGTTATTGCCAATTTTGACCTGTTTTTGGAAATTCACATGGACTGTTAGTGT
This sequence comes from Ruditapes philippinarum, assembly GCF_026571515.1. Lineage (NCBI taxonomy): Eukaryota > Metazoa > Mollusca > Bivalvia > Venerida > Veneridae > Ruditapes > Ruditapes philippinarum. The sequence goes on from NW_026857769.1 coordinate 518,077, forward strand.
TGTTTGCAGTGTGTAAATTATTATATTTCTTTGTTCACTTCACAATATTTTACTTTAAAATTTTTTTTTCTCAAAATTTTTATGAAGATAAGCACATAATCTGGAGGCATGCTTCTTTAAGCTTAGAAATTATGCTTGAAATCTTACATGTCATGCCTGTTTTACAAAATACATGTATATTCAAAATTAAAAAACAATATTACTTTCATCTGGAATTTATTTTTTCCAAGTTTCATGCCAGTATTTTCAATTGATTTCATCAAATATTATACAAAGTCTAAGGAAAAAACTTCTTTGCATTTCTTTGGAAATTTTTATTTAGTACAAATTTTAAACAGCCCAATTAATTTTTATTTTTGGAAAAATTTTCAATGTTTGACAGCGTTATACCCTGACATAACACCCTTCTTAAATGACTTTCCTTATTTTATTTCTGTTGTTTATTATGAATTATTTACTATGATTTTATTTTGTGTTTTAGGGTTTATGCAAAGAGTATGAGCGTTTTGATTTCCCTCTAACTGAAAAATTGACTGAAGATCATTTAAGGTATATTTTGTATCTTTATATTGTTTTTTACATGTATTCTTATACACTGCTTGGTAATGCCAGGCTTTTATTTTCAATTTTAACGCATTTTGGTCAATCTTATAGCCTTTTCTGGATAACTATCCAGTTACACTAGTATCCGATTACTAATTCCACATGATTTCTGAAAGGGGCTCCACTGAGGCCTAAGGCTTAAAAACATATAATTTGAAAATCTTATAAATATTAAGTGAAGCATTTAAAATGGAAAAATCTGCAAAGGATGATATAGAAATATACTCAGAATTAGATTGAAAATCAATTTTTGTGCGATTCTTAGCCTATACTCGGAATTAATTTGAAAATCGAGTTTTGTGCAATTCTTAGCTGAATTTGAATGAACTCTTCATTTTTGGTTCATTTTGCTAAAAATATTATGTATGTATAATGTATTATGGTTTATCATCCACACAAGTTATTGGTCCAGACCTTCATCCATTGGTACACAAATCTCGGAAAAATATTTCCAGTCCCATCTTGTCAAAAAATGAAGTCCCTTGAATCATCTATGAGAGACAAATGACAAATTTAGAAATTGGAGTATAATATATCTTTAAGAAAAAGATAAAACTAGTAAAATAGTTGCCAACAGAAGGCACTATACTGGTGACAATACCCAGTCTCTTCAGGGATACGTTTCACTAACATACTTACGTTATCGTAACTCGAGTTTTATCGTAACTTTTTGCTTATTATAAGCAGAACTTACGTATTTATTTGTGTTTAACTAAATTTTCTTAGCTATGCATGTGCGTAAAGTAAAGTTACGCTTACTTATTACTGGCGTAAATTGCACATTCTGTTTAGCGAAACGCACCTCACGTAAATTTACGTTTTGCGTAAGTCCAGATTTACGTGAAACTTAAAGAATGTTAGTGAAACGCTCGCCTGGTTTTTAGCAGGTTAAAGGCTAATAAAATTTTTTGCTACAGCTTTACAGTGTATGTAGAAATGGCCTGCAATGGAATGTTTGGGGCTGGCACTGACACAATGATTTCCCCGCCTAATCTCGAGAAACAGTTCACCTTGAGTACATGTGAGGTGGCTGTCTATAACAGGCAGGCATTCAATCTGTATAGAGAAGTGGAATTTCTACATGATATAGCAAAAGTGAGTTATATTTTTCATTCAAGTACATCGAAAAATTTATTTTGAGAACATCAATTATGTTTGAATATGTTGATAAATGTCAGTTTTTGAAAAAAGATTTTTTTTTAAATTATAACAAAAACATCATAGCATTTAAAAGCACATCAGGTCTCACTCTTTGGAAAAGCAAAAATGAGTTTGGTAACATTTGAATTATGGTTTTAGAGCATGTTAGAGTGCTTATTGCAGACTTGGTTTGATTGAGTCTGTTTATGAGAGATACTAAAAATGCAACATGGCTTACCCCCACCCCACCCTAAGCACCAACTTAAGTTGTTTTTATATAAGGTCAGTTATTCATAACTTTAAATGAAAAGCTTATCCAGATAATATTTTATGTCAATGATTACACAATATAATTACATGTACAATCAAACACAAAAAAGATTGCGTAGAATGCTTCAAACGTTTTTGGAAACTCTATCAGAAATAATGAAAGAGTGGAGATCATTCAGAAATAAAAAAAAATGAAAATTCCAGGCTTGGTTTAATCGAGTCTTTTTATTAGAGACAAGTTAAGTGTAAAATCTCTCTTGCCCCCTTTAAAGCAGTATTATGTCTTCATCAACACTTCATATATCTGATGTTCAGTGGTTCTACACTCATGCCTGAAATGATGCATTTAGACAAATTTATAATACTCTTAAACTGCTAATGTAATGTAATAAACAGACACGAACATTCAGTAATTATTTATTGTATACGTTTCGGCTGTATGCTTTTATCAGTGCAAAACATTATAAATTACCTGATGCGACGTCATAACTGAACACACGTTAAACGCGCAAAAAACGTTTTGGCATTTAGCGGCAAAAATATGATAACATGTAGAAACAAATATTTATGTTATAAATAAAGCTGGTACATAATTCAAAATGGATCAATAGTGATACAGATTTCTTGCATATCAGACAGGATTATCTACCGTTTACACCGGTGCTAGAAAACCCTGTCTTACACCCCACATGTAAGACAAGTCGCGTGCTTTAAATGACGTCATTGCTGCACGCCTTTTATGAATGAATTGCGTTGTTAGGATGACGTCACTTAACCGTTATGAATGAAGTTGTACGTCCATATGCTACTATAAGAAAAAAGTGTGTAATGAGAATATAGGTTTTCGTAATTTCTGTTCTGAAAATAATTGATATGTAATATGCAAGAAAAAGAATCAAACACTGGCTGTCGGTACAGACGGGAATATCTAGCTCTCGGGTAACTGTTTAGCGGAAACTCGGCAGAGCCTCGTTACCGCCATAAACAGTCACCCTCGAGCTAGATATTCCGGTCTGTACCGGCAGCCAGTGTAAGATTCATATAGTCTATAAGATAGTGTTAATAAAAAGAAGATGATAGACAAACATATATATATATATTTTTTAATGTTATGTAATGGATTTGTAAAACCTTGACTTTAGAACAATCATTCAATCAAAAGTTTAAGAATTTCAATATTAAAATATGTATGCACGGGTGGCCTTTGCAAAGGCTGATTGATCACTTTTGGCTCCAGCATTAAGGATTAAAATGTTTCTCCACTGGTGAATTAAAAAAATTGCCGCAATGATCATTACTTTATGGGTTTTACTTTAAAGCTGCATGCCTTCAGATGAGCGAAAAATATTACAACTAAATCAAACTTGAGAAAAACCTAATAATTGTTATAAAAGTGAAAAGATTCAAGATTCAAATAATAATTTACATGTTATGTGCAATTAATGACTGATTTTGCAGTATAAATCACCATATTTCTACTGTGTAACAAACACAGGTCTTTTTTTGCATATTTTGACCTCTATTTGGTAGTTTTCATGGATTGTTAACACTGTTTGCAATGTATAAATTACTTTCTTTGTTCACTCTACAATATTTCATTTTAAAAAACTAAAAACATTTATTAAATATTCTGTAAAAATAAGCATGCATTAAGGGAGGCGTGCCCCTTTAAAGCCAGCCAATTTGATATAAATTATATATTTTGTTCACGATTTAAGCATTTACCAGAGGGGAGTGAGAGAGGCTACCAGGCACTGTATACAGTCAATGAAATGCTGAATGCTTGTGATGTGAATGACACTGATTCTTATTCCAGGTAACATGGTGTTTGTACAATTATGTAATCTGTATCTTTGGAGTTTTTTTGTACATACATTGATTTCTGAAGTGGTGTTATAATTATATTGGATATTTCTAAATGTTTAGAACAATGTTGATATATTTTTCAACTTTTAGTTTTTTTATTTGTTAATTTTTTTGTGTGATTATATTTTTGGTTAAATTTTTGTTAAACAATTGTCTTCCTATGCCACACAATACTATACCTCAAGGACTACAGTGGAAATAAGAGTTTGTTTTAACTTTCTTCTCTTGTCATCCTTGAAACATTATGTTGTCTGACATAGCTGTTAATAAATTCATAAATTTTTCTGTTTTGTTATTTTTATGATGTGCCAAGTTTGCTTATTGTATCAATCAATCAATCAATCGATCGATCAATCAATCAATCAATCAATCAATCAATTAATTAATTAATCAATCAATCAATCAATTTAATCAATCAATCAATTAATCAATCATTTAAAAAATCATTCACCTGTTTGTTTTTTTTGTTTGTTTGTTCATTCATTCATTCATTCATTCAATCAATCAATCAATCAATACATCAGTGAATCAATTGATCAATCAATCAATCATTTGATTAATCAATCATTTATATCAATCAATCAATTATGCAGTGATTAACTCGTATGAAGAGTAAGTTGGTCAGAAGATGAATGTTACCAGACAGTAGTGTAAAGATGACTGTATTTGTATTATAGATGTCATGAAATTGCCAACAGATTTCTCCGTCAGAAAAATGGTGACAGTCAGCATAAAATGTATGCAATGGGTCATGCGCATATAGATACAGGTGTTTACTTTGTTTTGTTACTTATTTAAACCCTACCCCTGCTGGTGACAACTTATTCTACCTATCCATGCCATCTGATCATGGTCTGCACTGTCACTGTTCAGCCAGTAAATATTTTTGTAAATTTTCCCTAAAAATGATGAATGGTTATGTCCAGATTGAGCAATGGGCAAGTCCATTTACAATATTTAGGGTTGTAAGAGTAAAGCTCATCAAAGCAGGATGTGTTCAAGTTTACTGATACCATTATTCTTTAATATTTCTGTCAAAGTATTAGAATTGTGTGTCTCAAGATTTGTATTAAGTCGTTGCTGTCATGCATTGTCGTTGCTGGCATGCTTTGTGGTTGCTGTCATACTTTGATGTTGCTGTCGTGCATTGTGGTTATTGTCAGGCTTTGTCGTTGTCATTGAGCAGTGGCAAGATGAAGTTGTCAGACAAAGGGGCATAATTCAAACAAGAGCACCACAAGCATTATTAACACTTGTCTGTTAAATGCAACAAATTTTGACAAAAAAGTAAATAAGGGCATAACACCAAAAATATAGCTTTCATAATTATGCCCCTTTCAGCATTATTATTAGAATTTAACAAAAATAATAATCTTACTTCTGCTTTTGTTTTAAAAGATAAATAATCTAACAGGGGATCCATATCTATTTTACATGGAATCAGCCATAAAAAATTCATGCTAATATTGGTAAGTGAAATCTTTTTTAAGATGATGATGCACTTTCTTTTCAAGGAAGGAGATGTAAATATGAGCCGCGTCACGACAAAACCAACATAGTGTGTTTGCGAACTGCATGGATCCAGACCAGCCTGCGCATCTGCGCAGTCTGATCAGGATCCATGCTGTTCACTTACCAACCCTATTACCCATAGCGAACAGCATGGATCCTGATCAGATTGCGCGGATGCGCAGGCTGGTCTGGATCCATGCTGGTCGCAAACCCATTATGTTGGTTTTGTCATGACGTGGCTCATATTTGTTTTACAGCTTGGTTGTGGCCATACAGTGAAACTATAAGGAAATGTGCGCGCAGCTGGTCTTGTACTATACGTCTGATGGAAAAATATCCCGACTTTACCTTTACATGCTCCCAGGTAATGAAATCCTTATTCTCATATACCTGAAGGGAAATTTGACAAAAAGGGACAATTGTTAAGTGGGCAATTGTCCAAGGTGGGAAAATATCAGTTTTCCTGTTTCATGCCTTTTAAGTAATCTATCTTTTTATCGGTATTCATTTAAAAAAATGACATTGAGCTTATGTAAATTTGAACTTGATAAATGAAAAGATATTATCACAACAGGCCCAGCAATACGAGTGGGTGAAGGAGAGATACCCCAGTTTGTATGCTGATATAAAGAAGTATGTGGCAGAAGGAAGGTTTATACCTGTGGGTGGAACATGGGTTGAAATGGTAAATTTTTATTGTCTTATTTGTTCAAGATTTGTTCATACCTAAAATGTATTTTAAGAAATAACTTGTTTTTCTTTAGCAATTTCCTAGAATTATTTGAAAAGTGTTCTGTTGCATTAGAGTTATTAAAGCCATTCAATACAATTGTCTTTTGCCATTGGCGATTTGAATCAGGATATGGAAAATTGAAATCTTTTATATGAGGAAGTTACCCAGAGAGTGCTAATATACTCATGTGCCCGCTCATGCCTAAAATAATTCACAGACACCCGAGTGTCTCATTAATGAAACCCAACAAAATGAAAAGTGATATATCTTGCAAAAGGCTCATAATACATCATTAATATAGTATTTGTGCTTTAAGTTGAAATTCTAATTAGTGCCTGCTCTAGTGCCTTAATAATTTATAGAATAGGTTTTTTAGTAATGACTTGAAAATCACAGCAGTGTTGGTTAACCAAACCATATACTGTACAAATACTCCTCATTTTATATACACTATCTATTGTTTCAGGATGGCCTGCTTCCTAGTGGTGAGTCATTTATCAGGCAGTTTCTGTATGGTCAGCAGTTTTTCAAGAAAGAATTTGGTATTACCTGCAAAGAAGTGAGTTGATAGCTGATTTCCAATCATTTGCATCTCATTGTAGCCATTTGAATCCTGCTGGATTTTTATATTCTTTCATATTATGAAGATATTCAGGAAGGTGATAGAAGTTTTGTTGTTCTACTTTAATTAGGTAACCTCTCATACCAGAAATAATGTACAGAGTGACATATGCGGTCTTCCTTTACATTTAAAGCTGTCTAATTATGATTTGCACTGTTGGCTATTTAGTCAATACTCATTTTGTAATTTTTCCTCAAAATGATGAATGGTTTTGTCGAGATTGAATGATAGACAAGTTATTACTACACTGTAGTTAAACTAGCGAGGAAACAAACTTAAGACTCCTATGTTTGTAGTAAGTGTAACTGCACATGCTTTTACGTTTCTGCTGGCATAAACATATCATTGCACTTCTCAATTTTAGATAAACTTTGTATTTTCTCACAAATATTTATTATATACTTATAAATGAAATATTGAGAAATGTTGATGAAATCAAATGGGTATTTTCATTTTCTGTATTTTCATTGTTAAATTTATTTTTCACTGCAGTGAAACATATTCTCTGTATTGTCACAGATGTCTTGCAGGACTACTTTCTTCTAAATTCAGCCAATACACAAAAGTTAGAGGAAGTCTTTCAAATTGCAATGTCAAAAAAGAAAAATATATATAATAAACAGAAAATTCAAGTTTTTTCTGTAAATAACAAGAATTTATTGTGGTATGAAAATTATCATATTTCACTCATGGCTTAGGCCACACATAAAATGTTTTTTTTCATACCACCCGATGAAAATAAATGCTGTATTTATAGGAAATAAAATATTCTCTATGTATTTCAGTTTTGGTTACCAGACACGTTTGGCTACTCAGGTCAGTTGCCACAGATTATGAGGCATTGTGGGATAACGCGTTTTCTTACGCAGAAAATGAGCTGGAATTTAGTGAACAAGTTTCCTGTGAGTTTTTCTCTTTTAAATTGATCATTATCAATTTATGTGTCAGAAATATTTTTAAAATATCATTTTTAGCTCGACTATACGAAGTATATGGAGAGCTGTCCTACTCGCCCCGGCGTTGGCGTCCGCATCCGCGTCCAGATTTTAGATTAAAGTTTTGGTGCAGTAAAATATTTTTCACTATAACTTTGTCATTTCTTAAGGTATCAACTTCAAACTTCAAATATATGTTCCTTATCATCAACCACATCATATGTGACAAGGTTCATAACTCTAGCACCAATATTTTCAGATTTATCTCCCCTTGAACTAAGAATTTTCCTTAAAAAATACTATTTTTTACTGTTACTTCCTTATTTCTTAAGGGATCAACCTCATACTTCAAATATATGTACCTTATCATCATCCCCATCTTATGTGACAAGGTTCATAACTTTAGCACCAATAGTTTCAGATTTATCTCCCCTTGAACTTAGAATTTTCCTCAAAAAGTACTATTTCTTACTGTTTCTTCTTTATTTCTAAAGGGATCAACCTCATACTTTAAATGTATTTACGTTATCATCTTCCCCATCTTATGTGACAAGGTTCATAACTCTAGCACCAATATTTTCAGATTTATCTCCCTTTGAACTTAGAATTTTCCATAAAAATATTTTTTTTACTGTTATTTATTTATTTCTAAAGGGATCAACTTCATACTTCAAATATGTTCACGTTATCATCATCCACATCTTATGTGACAAGGTTCATAACTCTAGCACCAATATTGCAAGAATTATCTCCCCATAAACTTAGATTTTTTACTAGAAAAATGTTATTTTTTATTATAACTTTTTTATTTTTAAAGGTATCTACCTCAAATTTCAAATACTTATTCCTTATCAACATTTACATTTTATGTGACATTGTTCATAACTCTTTATGCAATATTTACAGATTTATCTCTCTTTGAACTTAGGATTTTCTTTAAGAAACATAATAACTTCTTTTCTTTTTAAGGTATCTACTTCAAACTTCAAATGTATATTTCTTATCATTACACAAATGTTGTGTGACAAGGTCCATATCTCTAGCATGACTATTTCTAGAATTATTCCCCTTGATCTTGGAATTTATGTTAACAAATATTATTTTTTTACTATAACTTAATACATAATTATACATAATTGATTTTTCTTTCATAGTTTTGTCCTCCTTACTGCGTCCAGTATTTTATTAGTCGAGCTTCGCTGTCTCCTGTGACAGCTCTTGTTTTGTAGAGTTATAATATGGACTATTCTACATAGAAATAAGTCCAGTTTATTTTGGTGAAAATAATTGGGTTTTCTCAGTGCTATTTATAGCACATGATCGGTTTCATTCTGATATCATTACCAAGGTTGGGTATAAAAACCAGTCACTGGAAGTACAATTCCTTTCCGTTTTTACAAACTTAAACCAACACTAAGTCTTACATTATTTTTGTTAAAAGAATAGTTTAGTACTTGATAATCAAGTAAGGGCTCCCTGTCATTGAATTCTTAATGCTGAAGACTTTAAATCACTTTAGTCTCACAAGTGACATTTAATATTTCATATGCTTATGAAAAGTTTATGTTTCTACTCAGGTTCAGCCTTTTTCTAGTAAATTGGTAACAAACTGGCACGAAATATCTTTATAAACCTAGAAAATTAATGCTAGAAAATTCACAATATGACCTATTCACTGTGTTTTGGGCTTTGTCCTTTACAATATCATGGAGCACAAACCAGTTTTTTACCAGCCCCAAAATCTCTAGCAAAAGTTGTTAACAAGACATTGCCAAACCTGGGTACTATGTTCCCCTTATTTTATGCTAACTCCATTGAAATTTCACTAGATTTGGTCTCGGGCTTGGCCTATTTCGCAGATTGCTTAAGGATTTTTCATTGTCATATTTTGAATTGTACATGTATATAAATTGTTAGTTTTACAGAATTTTTTTTAAGTTAGGTTTAGTCTACTAAATGAATTCATTTGAGGCATCTGTGTAACTTGATGTAAAAATGTCCTTTAAACAACATTTTACATATGATAATTTCAGCACCACACATTTTGGTGGGAAGGTATTGATTGCAGTAGAGTACTGGCCCATTTTCCACCTGGTGATTGCTACACAATGAGAGGCAAAGTAGAGGAGGTATTGTTATATGAGTTATATAAATTATTTGTGGATTGTATTTCTTCCATTTGTACAAGTAGGATCTTACATTCTTCCGTGTAGGAATTGAATAAAGTGAATCTATAAAAGTCTTTTAAATCAAGCCTTTGGAAAGCTTGGTAACGTTTTTGAGCATTTGAGAGATGAATTTAATCATTCAAATGCATAGATACATTCAATGTTTCTCATAAATTTTGAAAAATGTATACATCTTTCTGAACTTTAAATATTTTATTCTCAAACTTGATTTTTTGAAGATTTTGTTTATTCATCTGAAGATGGAAGACGGTCAAAACCTCACATGTCAAAACCCCACACAAGAATTTTACAGAGTGGACAAACCCCACACCTTTGATTTTATAGAGTGGACGTAACCCCACAATTTTCATTACTAATTTGTATAGACCTTTGTTTGACAATAAAAAAACCACCATTATTGACTCTTTGAATAATTGATGTTAATTAAGATAAATGAATGTTAACCCTTTAATTTTTATTCAACAATTTGTAATATTTGAAAGTTTACCCTTTGATCTTTATTTATCAGTTTGTTTTATTAATTTTGTATAGTTTATTATAATTTAATCATATTGCATTGTAACTATATTGAAATAAAATATGACATACCATTAATTATCATGGTCAAAGGAAATATATAAAGTAATTAAAGAAACCATAATAAACTTAATTAAATCTTTCCTAGATCAAAGTCATATGCATTGTATGGTAACAAATAATTAGTAAGTTTGGGGATATGTCCACTCTATAAAATTCATGTGTGGTATTTTATTCACTTGATACAATTTTGAGGTGTGGTGTTTTGTGCCACTTTAAAAAGTAAAAAGAAAACAAAAACCAAAAAACTGATTAATTTATGTAAAACAAGGAAATATGTTATGGTCAATATATCATTAGAAAAAAAGCAAATGCAAAATACTCCAAGAGAATAATATTAGTCATTCATCATTCATTAGACAAGGGTGAATAAACCAAACACAAAAATATGGTCTCTGTCCTGAGTTTTCATTTTCTATCTGGACTGATTTTTTTGTAGAATCAGATACCATGTTACTTTTGACTCACATCTTAATTGAAATTATTCTATTGGTCAGGTGTTACGAACAACGAAAAACTTTAAAGACAAAGGCCGATCAGACAAGACAGCTTTTCTGTTTGGATTTGGTGATGGTGGAAATGGACCATCGTAAGAACTTTATGTTATTTTGAAACTCGATGGCCCTGATGGGATTCAAAAAACCCTCGCGTTGTGGGATAGGTGATTTTATAAAATAGGGATACAACTCAATTATTTATTTCTTAGTTGTTTAACAAATTGCTTAAAATACTAATGAGGAAAATTAGGAGCTTGCTCACCTTTTTACAAGTTTAAATTTATTTTACTGGCATCAAAAAGTGTGTCAAGCCAACATCTTGTGTCAATCTAACAATAAGCACTTACAAATTTTCTTCCTTGAAATTATTACTGGTTTGAACAACTTAAATTTAGGGTTTGGAAAAAATCTTAATGGTTCCCTTTCATTTTTGATAAAAGTTTTTTGATTTGGGCCGAAAGCTTTTAATAGGAAACATATTAAAAGGATGGATCTTCTCCTAGTTTAATCATTGATGCAAGTGTTTTAACATTTTAAAGAATCTGTCTGGATAAAACTTGAAGAAGTTTTTTTTGTTGTTCTTATATTAGGTTGTTATAAATTTATAATGATAGAATGTTGTACGATTTCAGAGAAGAAATGGTTGAAAGACTAACAAGAATGAAAGATGTAGATGGATTACCAAAGTATGCATTCATGTTATTGCATTATAATAATAAATCTAAAATCTGTTATTCTTTTTCAATTTAGATACATGTACATGTAGTTTAATATTGATACAGATCAACCTGTGCAGAATAACCTTCTTTGACAAACAGAGAGTTTCGTTGTTGCTGAGAGGTGTTGCTCAGGGTTGCTAAGGATCAACAATCTTTACAGGAATATGGATCAGCATGTGAAGTTGTGCAGATGCGGATTTGTGTGTGAATTAATTCAGTTTTGTTAGAGTTACTGCCCCTCACTAATAGTAAAGATTTGCAATTTACAACTTTTGTTCAATTGGCAATTGCATCCGGTTTTTTGCTTTCTTTTAATTGTCTTTAAGGATTCTGTAGGATATAAACTTGTAATATTAAAATGAAATTTGGAATTTTTGCAGCTCAATATTTTGTGAAAAATCAAATGTGAACATTGAAAAAATTGCATGTCATTTTTATGCCCCAACCATTTAGTGGTAGGGGGTGTCATGTAGAATTTCCTTTGTCCATCTGTCATACTGCCCTGCTTTGTGTCAGTTGACTGACAAAACAGTGGAATTTAGAGGCATCCGTGTCCCATGGACACATTTCTAGTTTTACCTGTAACTATAGGCGTGAAGCAGAACAGGAAACTGTAAAATTGTCTGATTGGTATGGTTGTCAAATATAAAAGTCTTTGCCTTTCTTACCAGGACTTAGTAAATCTGGTTTTATGCATAATGATTTCTTTAGTGATGCTTGAAGTTTTAGGATAGTGGTAAAATTTAGTTTGATGAAATTTGGTTATATATCTTTCAGAGTTAAAATGAGCACACCTGATCAGCTTTTTAGTGACATCGAGGCGGAGGATGGTGGGAAATTGTGTCGATGGGCTGGGGAATTGTACCTTGAGTTACACAATGGTACATACACAACACATGCCAAAGTAAGTTTTGTGTTAGGTATGAATTTTTATCACTACATGATAATGCTTGTTTTTAATGTAATATTTGCAACTGTTATTTTGTCATTTTTGGGCAATATTCAGGAAATTATAATATCATGTGATTGAAAAAATCTTATTGGTTGGCTGTATGACACTTCCCTAGACTTGTATGATATGAATTTATATGTAATGATAATTTCACTTTACCCTTGAATAGATCAACATGTATCTTTAAATGATAGAACTGACATTCACTTTTATCTGTTGTGATAAGCAAAATGGGAGCCGAAATATACATAATTGAATATAATTCAAGGTATATCATGGATAAAGTGTTGAAAACATGTGTATCATTATCAAGACATGTTTTTTGGTTCTTGTTTTTTTTTTTTAAATTCCAAAATCATCAGTTTGTTAACGGCCATTCAGATTTTGATATCAAAAATACTGAAGTTGATATCCAATACTGTATATTTAGCTCCATGATTACAGGTGAAAAAAATGAACAGGAAATGTGAGTTCTTGCTACACGATGCCGAGTTCATGAGTTGCATTGCCATGGTTATGCAGTGTAAGGAAGATCTGTATCCTAGTGACGAGTTGTTGAGATTGTGGAAGTTGCTTCTCTTGAACCAGTTTCATGACGTTTTACCAGGATCCTCTATTGGCATGGTACATAATTGTTTGTATATTGGTACAATTTTATGCAAGATGAGCAATTTAGGGCCATCATGACCCTCTTTTAATAAGCATACCTGTTGGTACATAATGAGTTATCGTAAATTATGATTTGTAAATTGGTATTTTTAGCTTACTTGAGTAAACTATGATTAAGATGAGCAATTTAGGGCCATCATTACCCTCTTGTATTTAGCTTACCTGTTGGTACATAATGAGTTCTCTTAAATTATACATTGTATATAAATACATTTTTAGCTCACTAGAGCATGGTATGCTTAAGACAAGCAATTTAGGGCCATTGTGACCCTCTTGGTATAAGCTTACCTGAAAATATCAAAACTTCTAATTCCTCAAGATTTTCTTGAATAATTTGCATGATCTTTTATTGGTGACTGCATATAACTTCTACTTCTTTACTTATAAATGGGTCCTACCAAATATTATTTATTGCATCAATATAAAACTTAGCGTTTATTGATATAAATTGTCTAGTTCAATATATTTGTCACAAGATCTAAAAGTTGCTAACAATATTTTTTACACCAATCTTCCTTATGTCCTCTTATTGCTTAAAAAATGATATTGCAATGTTTACAAATTAATCTTTTATTTAGGTTAAGTTAAATGGGCTAGTTCATGTAAGAAGCATCTTGATTTTTATTATTATGTAGAAAACTCTGTAAACAATGTTACTTTTTGCAGGTATATGATGATGCCCACAGATACTACAATGGTATGTGTAACAGTTTATTGTATGTCCCTTTACAGAGGATTATTCAGTATGTCAAAGACTACAGGTTTGCTCCAAAAGAAAATCTGTATTCTGCACATTTGCTCTTGAAGGAAATCTGTATTCTGCACATTTGCTCTTGAAGAAAATCTGTATTCTGCACACTTGCTCTTGAAGGAAATCTGTATTCTGCACATTTGATCTGAAGGAAACCTGTATTCTGCACACTTGCTCGTGAAGGAAATCTGTATTCTGCACACTTATCTTGCTTTTGAAAGAAAGCTGTATTCTGGACACTTGCTTTTGAAGGAAATCTGTATTCTGCACAGTTCGCACCAAGTAAATATGTATTCTGCACATTTCTCAAGAAAATCTATATTATGCACATTTCTCTTCAAGGAAATCTGTATTCTGTAAATTCTATTCAAGGAAATCTGTATATTGTAAATTCTCTTCGAGGAAATCTGTACTCTGCACATTTCTCTTCAAGAAAATCTGTATTCTCTAAATTCTTTTGAAGGAAATCTGTATTTTTCACATTTACTCTTTAAGCAAATTCTGTATTCTGCTCATTTGCTCTTGAAGAAAATCTGTATTCTACCATTTGCTCTTTAAGCAAATTCTCAATTCTGCTCATTTGCTCTTGATGGAAATCTGTATTCTACACATTTGCTCTGTAAGCAAATTCTGTATTCTACTTATTTCTCTTCAAGGAAATCTGTACTCTGCACAATCTGTATATTATAAGTCTGTTAATAGTTGATATGTGAAATATTTTGTCATGCAACATTCATTCAAGATTGTTCTTTGGAACCACTGTCTGAAGTACTTAGATTTTTTTATGGTGATACTATAGTGGATGCCTCTTTATATTTAAAGTATATAATATGCCTTTTCACAGACATAATGCAGTCAGGAAACAGTCTATGCACACAGGCATCTCACCATGCTATATCAAAATCTGGAACAAAAGCAGACGGCATGCAGAACTGTCATGTGATCTGGAACAACCAATCATGGGACAGGACCGAAGTCATTGCTGTGAAGAAGGCTGATTCTCCTGGAAAACAGCAAAGTAAGAAGAGAAAAGTTGAAGATGTTTCTCAAGTAGACAGTGATGGCAATAACTTGTGTAAGTTAACTCATAATTATCACTTGTTCTTGATTTTTAAATGACTGACAATATACAGTCTAACTTGCCCATGCGACCACGTGTATTAAGCGACTTATGTCTTAAACGACCACTTTAAATTCCTCCCGATCATTTTCTCTCTATATCTTTAATGTATTAAGCGACTTTTGCTCAACGCGACCAGCGACCGCTAATTAGTCACCTAATTGAGATAAAGCTTTTCACTAAATGACCACTTTTACCTGTCAAGTAATTGTGTTTTTAGAGAACGCCGCCTTGTAATGTGACAAGTATGTCAACAATCAAAACACAACAAATAAACATGTGAAAATTTCTATTTCCCAAACCGGTTTAGCGTATGCAAATGAAGTACACCTAAAAGTATGGCTGTGCTATTAATATCTGTGGTATTTACGTCAACATTGTTTGGCAGCATGTGATCAAAGGGAAACTAATCCTACATACATGCTCAATTAAATACAATATGGCCGCCATTTTAACCAATACTTATGGCATGTTACTGTAAGCATACGCGTGACGTGTATTATCCAATAATATCGGATAAACAATGCAACGCTCCCCCCCCCCCCCCCCCCTACTGAGATGGTGAATATGCTTGGCTTGTTGACATATAGATTGCATTAAATTGACCTTAAACTTGATCAGCAGTTAAATTTATCGTAACAATTAGATGTAGTTTGTTTATTTCAAATGAAAAAATGCACAACAGAAAACATCTTCACTATTAGGGTTTTCGTGTTGGGGACAAGGAAAACCAACGGAGAAGTTAACAAATTCTAGAAAAAAATGTCAAACATGTACGTAATGGATCAAAACTGTTTTGCACCTCGTTTTGTCAATAAATATCAGAAAGTTATTTTTTACATTTACATCCATTTAGATTATCGGAGCGTACTAATTATTCAACATTTATATAAAAATGAAGTTAAAAAACATTCCTACCGCATAAGAAAGATGTCATTTAAAAATTTTGACTTTTATATCATGCTGACTGTCTTAAGAGACCGTTTAATTAAGCGACCGTTTTTGGTGTTTCCCTTGCGCGGTCGCTTAATACAAGTTTGACTGTATACAAATTCTCCTCACTTGTAAACCATATTTGCATGCCACATTATTATTTTTTTTGTTAAATAATTATGCAAATGTATAATTTCTGTTTAATTCAGACCAGCCTGAACATTTGATGAAACTCTATACTGTTGGTAGCTTAATTCTAGTATTTTAACACTGAAATGCCTTAAACTTTGAATAGACTGTTCCAAAATTCAAAACTGCGCAAATCCATTCCCTTTATTTAGCATGTTCAGGGTTAATTTGATCTGTTATATTATACAGATTGTGTGACAGTACCAAGCTATGGTTATAGTGTTCTCAAAAATGATACTGGTGTATCTCCTGTTGAAGTTAAACATGTGGTAAAAGATTTTCATTATTTTATACTTTTTGATTTTGTTCGAAGGTTTGAAGGTAGTCAAGTTATAAACTTGGTTATCAAATTTATTATACTTGGTGCGCATATAGATAAGTGTTTGTGAAAGATCTATGCAACCAGTGAAGAGTTAGGACAATTTGCAAGTCTGTGCAGTTTGCACAGACTATAACTTTTTAAAATGTAATATGTATTGGTACTCAGATATTGAAGGAGTCCTAACACAGGAGTCATAAGAAAAATAAAAAAAATTCTTTGAAATGCAAATTGTCTCAGTTTTGGTCTTAAGACTGACTTCAGACTTAAGTTAGGACTTTCTATGAATTACAAACTTGTATATATAAGACCTGATAAATACTGTCTTTGAATTAATAATGGAAGCAGGCTAAGTAAATTTTAAATTATTAATTTTATAATTAGCCAGAGTTGATAATATTGATGCCGAGTTGTTTTATGTAGGAATAAATTTGTATTTCTAGGAAGATGGTTTGATCTTGATGAAGAATGAATGTGTAGAGGCATATATAGACAAGACTGGTCGTGTTACTAAAATGTTTCTACATGGGTCAGCAAGGTTAGTAATACAATTATAAGTTTGAAGTACATGTACAAATTTTTTGTAACATTCACTATAATATTAAAATAACAAAAGATTTTATACCAGTTAATTGCTTTTTATTTTGAGATATATTTATTGTTTTAAGGGACAAAGATGATATGACACTGATACTTCAATATCTGGTTTTCAAATTGATTTGTAGGGGAGTTTGTGGCCGAGTTGTTAAGGTCATTTACTTCAAACCACTTGCCTCTTATCACTGTGTGATTTTATCCTGCAAGGTTCTTTAGATTCTTTCATGTGAGGAAGCTTCTTGCTAGCACCGAAAGGTCAGTGGTTCTACTCAGGCGGCCAATTGGGTCTCAAATATTGCATAAAGGGACACCTGAAGTCTTCCGCCACCAGTAAATGTCATCATATGACCTTTAAAGTGTAGATGTGACTGAAAACCCAAACCGTCTAACTTATAAGATGTTTGTCATTCATTGTATAGCAAAATATTTGGGAGTCGCTGTCAGGTAGATGGTTTGTTGTTTGTAATATATGTAACATTTGAAGTGAAAATATTCACATTAATTACTGAGATTTCATCTATGAAAATATCAGTGTTACCCATGATTTTTCCACATATTTCAATTTTAGAGCATTAGGTATATTGTTGTAAGGATGGCGGGAGCATTTATACAGAGGAACAAGGTAATTTAAAAGTCTATTTCTTATTACATCAGTATTTATGCCCTTGTTTTGGTTATTTTTGATTGTAGTATAATTCTGTTTTATATTTTAAGAAATGCAGTGTCTGACGAGTTCCCAGCCAATCAGTTTATCATACATGATGATATTCCACTGTACTGGGATGCCTGGGACATCATGGATTATCATCTTGAAACTAGGTATAATGATTTTGTATAATGACAAAAAAATGCAGCCTTATGGGGACTTGATCCCGACCCTAGGAATACCGTACAGCAGCTCTACCAACTGAGCTATCCAACTGCTAACACATTGTCACCCTAAATAAGTGAACATGTTTAGCCTGTGACATATTTTTCTGAAGGAAGTATGGTCCCAGAACCTTCTTTTGATAATTTTTAGATAGCATGTTGTGTAGGGATGGGAACGTATTCTTAAATCAGTATTTGAATATTCTGTTTGCCATATTCAAATATACGACAGGAATAAATTCAGTATTTGGATATTCTGAAAGTCATATTCAAATATGTATTTGATTTTTCAGAATTCAAATGACTTATTTAATAATGGTTTGAAATACTAAAGAAGTGACTGACATATTATATGGTGTAATTTAATTGAGAAGTGAATTATTGGTATTGTTGGAGCTACAGCTACATAGGGATCTGATTATTATAGGAAAGAACTAGTACTGAATCTAGGAACGCTGTTAAGATTGTTAGCTAAAAGTACTTTTGATAGAATATATGTGAATATAATATACATATGTGAAGAAATTGTTTTGGAATACTGGTCATTAAGTTCAGCAGGTTAAATTAAATAGAATGCTTGTTTTGTAGGAAACCTGTGGAAACAGTAATGTCAGCTTCAAGGATAGTAGAGAAGGGACCTTTGCGAGCTGCTGTTAAGGTAAAGTTTTCTCCATGTTCAGTTCATTGTAATTTATCCCAGTTTTAATGATAAAGCAGTGTAAAGTTTTCAAAAGTATAAGTCATTCAAAAAAAATTCATACATACTGATTTAGTGTTTCCCTTGACCTATCTCAACTGTTCACCTTCACTTGCCCTTAATGTTGTTGATTAAAACCCTAACTGAGGTTTGATATTCTTTCATGTAAGGAAGGTACCAGGCCAGCTGACAATATGGTGCTGATTTCTATTTCATGCCTGAAATAAAAGGCCACTATTTGACTTTTACAGCATCTCCTTTTTCCCTAAAGATTTAGAGCTTTGCTGATTTTTCACCAAGGACACATTGACTGGTTAAGAAAAGTGTACTAGGGTGTGTGAGACCCTAACACAGAGTGATGGCTTGAAAAGCAGGCCCTTTGCTTGGCACCAACAGCCTTTTTCAGGACTTACCTCCTTCATTATTGTCTAAGGTTACTTTTGCTTTAATATTCAGACATGTCTAGGATCTGTCCTTGACAGCCAAAAAGCTCCATTTTGTGCCTTAATGTCTGCTTGTGTTGTTAAAGGATGATATGAGATAATGTATGCTTATTTTTTCTTTTTCTTTTTTTATGAATTTTATGTATTTATTTAAAGAAAAAGTATTGAAGCAAAAGTCAAATTGATAATGTCAGATTCTTTAATAATTGTCTAATGTATGTCCATTTACAGGTACAATTAAAGATAAGTGAAAGAAGTCATATTGAACAGTTGATCATACTGGATGCACAAAGTCCCTATCTCAAGTTCTCTACCAAGGTATATTTTATTACTTATTATATATCTGGGAAACTTATTTTTTTCTGAGTTAAAGGAAATATATATTTCGCTGAGGGAACACCAAATTTATACTCATCATGTGAAACATACATATTTTGAATTTATAACTTGCTCCTTTCTTAATGGTTAAAATTGATTATAGCATTATATAAGCTTTTCTATCACCTTCAAATTTGATTAAACTACAATGTTCAGATCAAAGATATTTGGCATGTAGTATTGACCTTGTGGTCCTCTAAAACAGTTGTTTAATCATGCCCTACTAAGGGGTCAACATTGGCCCACTTTGGGAGTCACTTATTTTACAAATACTAAGATAGGAAAACATTAATTTTTTTTCAGCTTTAGATATTTAGATATTTGGCATAAATCATGTATCTTAGGATAAAAATGGTTAACTATCTTTGATATTTGGCATAAGCATTGCCAAGTGGACCTTTTTAAAAGTTTTGATACATGAACCATGGCCCTGTTGTAAAAAATGATTCACTTATGATTAGCACTGAAAATTATATTCATTAGCCCTGAGAATGATATGAAGTTGTGTTTTGTTTTGTTATTGTAATTGTATTTTCCCTTGTTTTTATCAAATATATAAGACCTATCTATTTCTTATAAACATATACAGGTAGTGTGGAATGAGAGTAGAAAGTTACTGAAAGTAGAGTTTCCAACCAGTGTACATACCAGGGAGGCAACATATGATATTCAATGTGGACATATCAAACGGCCAAACCATCAAAATACATCCTGGGATACTGCAAGATTTGAGGTATAAATAATTTTACCTACTTTTAGCATAACTTGATACAGAATGCTCAGTGTGGGCAGTTGTAATGCTGTTGCCCATCTTATCATCCCATCTATCAATATCAGAATTCATCATTTTTACCAAAATCAAATAGTAGCTTATTTCTCCTATAATTTATTTATCAAAAGCTCAAGAATGTTTATGCCAAAAAACTGATGTTTGATCTAAAACCACATGAATTTCATTTGGACATAGCTACAAACATACAATTTGGTGCATGTAAATTAACTTCAACCTCAAGTCAATAACACAACGACAGACTGACCTACTTATGCTGTTACCTTCACCTTCAAATTTTTATTACACAAAGTTTTGAATGATACTGGACAATGCTTGGCCTTAAACTTCACTCAGTGACTTATCTATTAACAATTTAGCTATTTACATTCAAATTTGTAATTTCAATACAGTTTTGCATGTGATCTTGAACTTTGACCTTGGACAACTATAATCCACTAACTTACTTCTGCATTATAGTAATCATGACCTTGTCTAGTAATAGTTCTTGGGTGAACATCTTGGACGATCATGTCTATTTTGTAAATATTTTTAAGTAAATGTTCCATGTCCAAGTGGTTAAGGTACTTGACTTCAAACCACTTGCTCCTCATTATTGTTGGTTCAAAGCCCACCAGGGACTTTGGATTCTTTCTGTGAGGAAGCTATCCAACTACCTTATGGAATGTTACTAGTTCTACTTTGGTGCTCGTTCTTGTTTAAATTACTGCATAGAGGGGCACCTGAGATCTTCCTCTACCCGTAAAGCTGGAGAGTCGCCATGTGACCTCTTCGGTGTTGATGCTACGTAAAATGCAACAAAAAATAAATGGTATGTTCTATGTCATACATTTATTGAATTGATTTAAGGTTTGCGGTCATAAATGGTCAGATTTATCAGAGTATGATTTTGGTGTGGCAGTGCTCAACGATTGCAAGTATGGTCATTCAGCTGTGGACAATATTCTACGCATGTCATTGTAAGTGTTAAACTTTCAACCACCTTCATCGTAGTTATGATAATCAGCATAAGTTGCAAAGCAAGTAGCGAAAATCAGGCCCTGAGTTTGTGTGACCATTGTATGAGCACAAGTCTATGGCTTTCAAGATTGGTTTCTGATTTCTTCAAATAAAATCTTAAATATTCAGTGATAATATAAATCAATAAATTCATGGATCATTGATTTTGATTTATCAATGAGTTATTTACTTAAGTTTTGCTAGTTTTTTTTTTCTCATAGCAGATTGAAAAAGCCTTTAAAGAGTATGTTGGAAATAAGGGAGGGAACTCCTATGCACAAGCAAATATGGTATTCACAATGTTTTTTTTCCCTTTATATGAAATAAAACATTTTATATACGTTTTAGCATATTGTTGCAGGATGTTACATAAAAATGGACTTGAAAGGGTTTGTTTTTTTATCAGTCATGAATATGGAGTTGAAAGGGTTTGTTATTTATCACTCATGAATATGGAGTTGAAAGGGTTTGTTATTTATCACTCATAAATATGGAGTTGAAAGGGTTTGTTATTTATCACTCATAAATATGGAGTTGAAAGGGTTTGTTATTAATATGGTGTTGAAAGGGTTTGTTATTAATACTCATAAATATGGAGTTGAAAGGGTTTGTTATTTATCGCTCATAAATATGGAGTTGAAAGGGTTTGTTATTTATCACTCATAAATATGGAGTTGAAAGGGTTTGTTATTTATCACTCATAAATATGGAGTTGAAAGGGTTTGTTATTTATCACTCATAAATATGGAGTTGAAAGGTTTTGTTATTTATCACTAATAAATATGGAGTTGAAAGGGTTTGTTATTTATCACTCATGCTATTATCATTATGGATTATATGATTACTTTACTCTGCACCTGTGAACTTTATATCATGCAATATTTCAGTAATGCACTCTGAATTAAACTCGTATGCTTGTATAAGTCATGGGCACCCATATATAGCTTATATTTTAGTACTATTTAAAAACCTGTTTCTTAATATGTCGTCCATCTGTAAACTGTTAATTTAAACGACATTTTCTCATAAACCACTAAGCCAATTTCATTCAAACTTCACAGAAATGTTCATTTGGTATTCAACTTTAAAAATTGTTCAAAGAATTTAATTCCATGTAGAACTCTGGTTGCCATGGCAACTGACAGAAAAATTTAAAAAAAATATTCTTTTAAAAAACCCAAAGAGCTAGAGCTTAAATATTTGACATGAAACGTTGTCTAGTCAGTTTGTTCAAATAAAAGCCCTGGGGTCAATATTGGCCCTGCACCAGCGGAACATTGAATTTCCTTAAGGAGGGGTACATGAAGTTTCCCTCCACCAGTAATGCTGAAAAGTTGCCATGAGACCTTTAACCCATTACCTCATATAGACGTGTTTTGACAGCTTTTCGACACCCCCCCCCCTTTTTTGAGGCAGTGAAAAAATGGCATATTATGGCCCCAAACACTGTTTTTCGTTTGAGAAATGTTGTTAAAAATAATGATCACTCATTCACTTTTTCAGCGCCGCCCCCCATTAAGATGATACATCAAGGGGTGGCCAGAAGGGGGATGTGCCCCTTTCTGTTTGGGGGGCTTTGAAGGGGGGTGGCAGACCCACTCATTGCCAAGAAAATTTTGGACATGTGACAGGCTAAAAATGGCCTTTGGTCTATCGTAACGTGTAACCAACGCTGAAAAAACCTTTTACTCTATCTCAATCCATTGAGAAGTTGCAGCACTTTGAAATGAGTTTTGATGGAAAAAAACAATGCAAAATAGTGATTTTTGGCAATTTTGAGAAGAGCTCCTGTTGCCAATGTTACAGGAAATTTACGATTGAGCATGCTTTTACAGATGCTATTGTCCAGTCAACATTTGTGCCAAGTTTCATCAGTATTGAAGCATTTTTCAAACTTTCATAGCAGTTTTAACTTTTAACAGGAGGCTTTTCAATGAAAACAGCCATTTTTCACAATATGCTCATTAGGTAAAGGGTTAAAAGAAAGTAATAACAAGCAAAAAACCAGATGCACCAGATGCCAATTGTAATTACTATACAAATACTGAATAAAACGGCCATTTTTCACAATATGCTCACGAAGGAAAGGGTCAAAGGAGCTCCACTGAGGTCAAAAAGTCTAACTTTTAAATTCTTACACTGATCAAAAAGCACTTAATACAGAAAACTCTGCAAAGGGTAAAATTCGATATACTCATGATTAAATTGAATATAAATGTTTTGTGCCATTCTTAGCCTGATTTGAGCAAAAAGTGTTTTCATTTTTAGGTAATTTTACACATAAAAAATGATTATTCTAGTAAAACAGGGTGAAGGAATGAATTGAAAATCTATACAGTCATTGGTCTAGACCTTTGTCTGATGGTAAACAAATATCATGTCAAAAAGCCTTTAACAAAAAATGATGAAAAACTTTGGAATCACCTAAAAACTAGTTTTTCCATGTTAACATGTGGTCTTTCACCTAATTTTGGTGAAAAATTGTTGTTTTGTAACATTTATAATTTTTTTAGTTAACCCTTTCCCCCATGAGCATATTGTGAAAAATGGCCGTTTTCACTGAAAAGCCTCCTGTTACAAGTTCAAACTGCTATGAAACTATGAAAAATGCTTCAATACTAATCAAACTTGGCACAAATGCTGACTGGACTATTGCCTTTGTAACGACATGCTCAGTCTTAAATTTCCTGTTACCATGGCAACGAGGGGACATCTCAAAATTGCCAAAAATCACTATTTTGCCTCGATTTTTTCCATCAAAATTTATTTCAAAGTGCTGCAACTGCTCAAGGGATTGAGATAGAGTCAAAAGCTTTTCAGCGTTGGTTCAACGTTACATTATGATCGACCTGGGGTCATTTTTAGCCTCTCACAAGTCCAAAATTTTCTTGGCGCCGAAAAAATGCTCAATTTTTTTAGCAACATTTCTCAAACGAAAACTTATCTTTGGGGCCCAAATAGGACATTTTTGCACTATTTGAGGCCTAAAAAAAGGGGGGGTCGAAAGTGCATTGTTTCGCGTATATATGTGGTAAAGGGTTAAAACCCAACAAAAAAAAAATCTTATGAAAATTATGTCAGTTTTTAAGTAAAAATCTTGGTTTCTGACAATATTTTAAAATGTTAAAAAGTTTTGTTTTAAATTTGTCTGGTTCCATTTATTGTATAGTAAATAATGATTCAACTGCATATCTCTTTATTCCTTGAGGAAATTTACATTTGTCAAATCACATATCACTAAACACTAACAATACTATGTTAAACGTCCCTTTTTATTGGCACTTAATGAAGCATGGCAGTAGTTTGTTCCTCAACTTATGCTTAGATGGGCACTCAAGTTCTTTCTCTGCCAATAAAGCTTGAAAGCTACTATATGACCGTTATAGTGAACAAAAAAATGGGCACTGAAATATCTGATTGTCCATTTTTTTTTTAGATTACATGTACAATGTACTATTTAATAACTTACTATTTTTGCATTTTCAGACTTAGGTCACCAAAGTCTCCTGATAACATGGCTGATATAGAGACTCATGAGTTCAATTATGCTCTAATGCCCCATCATGGTAAGTTCTCAAGAAAGTGTAGTAGCTCTCAGCCGCAGTGCTTGACAGATAAGAGTTTTTGTGGGTCTGTCCATGTGTCCCATCTGTCCAAGCAACTAGACTAGGTTTAGGGGCTATGTAACAGTAGACATACAATTCATTCAGTCTGAAACAAAAGAAGAAAGGGCCACTACAAAAATATGGTCCAAGAATCTCCACTTTGGTTGGTCCCTATCTACAACTTAAGAACAGATTAAAAAAAATTAGATAAATATTGTGTGTGATTGAAAAAGATCATGAACAAAAAATTCTTTAGTATTTTGTGAGTTAATGCCCTTGAACTGATAAAAATTTGGGGGGGGGGAAATGGGTGGGGGGGAAATCTGTCCACAAGCATTCCAAATAAACTTTAGAACAGGAAAAAACGTTATCAGTATGCCTCTAAGCCTACCTCAATAAAGGTTAAGGTGGATCAAGAATCGTTTAAATTGTAAATAAAATTGCATACAATATGAAAATGGTTTATACACAGGTTCATTATTTGTCAAATATCAGGTAAAAAAATCTTCACTTCCAGGTACTTTCCAGGCTGCAGATGTGATCAAGCATGCATACTGTTTTAACAATTCCTTACATGTACAACATCAGCAGATTGATATGACTGCTCCAAACAGTCACAGCTACTTCAAGCTTGATAACAAACAAGTTGTTCTAGAGAATGTAAAAAAGGTAAGCCACTGTTCTGATGGGGATTTTCCCAGTGACTAGTGTAAATAATTTAATAAACTTGAGCTACTAGACATCGATTTTGTTCTTTGAGAGGGATGTTTCCGATGGCAAAGGGTTAAATAATCTAAACACATTAACATTGCAAAATAATATATTTCATTCTCTCTGGTAATATATTGATTTAGATAGCAGGCTGTGGCATATGGGACGTGGGGCTTACCATTAAAATTATTACAGACACTTACAATTTTATTGTTGCGTGTATAAATATGGGAAAATGTTGTCAAACATGTGTTATGATACTTCTTAACTTGCTTTTTCAACACCATTATTCACGCAAAATAAAAAAGTGATAATAATTTGGTCACTTGCTGTAAAATCAGTTATTTTGGTAATTTTCATAGATAGGTTAAATAAATTGAAGATCCAATTAAGCTGTAAGATAAATTATATATTTACTGTACATTATTTGCATTCAACTATGTTTTGCACAAACGGACAATCCACAAATTTAGGAACCCACAAAGATGTTCTTTCTGATAAAACCACGAAATTTCATGTCCACGAATTTAAGTGATTTCACAGTAGTTAATAACATAAAAATCACATGATAAGCTTATTAAGTAAAGTGTGTTAATATTTTAATTATTATAACATTAGAAATTAATATGTAATGAAGCAAAGAATTATGAAGTTATCTTTAACAGAAATTAATTTTTAGATATTTAATAAATATTAAAACTTTGAGGGAGATCACAGTCCAGCTAGTTTACTAAAGCTTGATGGTTCCATTTTACTGCCCCCTTTTCATTGAAATTAAGCTGAAAACTCGCCATATGACCTTTAAAGTGTACTATGTGAATGAAACACTTTAAAAAATAAATAAAATCAAAACTTGGAAAAGTTCATCTGTTCATCTGTAAATGTTACGATTATTCTATTTTGCTATTGTCGAATATATTGAAAATGCTCACCAGGGAATGTTCCAGAAATAGAAATGCAAATCTGATACATAATGCCTTAAGTGTCCCATAAATCAAGCGTTAGTCAAGATATATATAGCTTAATTCTTAGATCCAGAGTCGAACAAATTATCAAGCAAAGTAAAATATATTCTATTCTAATAGCAACAGTTTCATTAAGTTTCTTTAATTGATTGACGGAGGTTTAATTTATTGTCCAATTATGTTTGCCTGGAATTCTATAGTGAAAGCAATAATGTCAGTATGTGCCAAGTTTAATCTGTCAAAATCTTATTAGGCCAATGCCAAATGTTCTGGAAAATCTTCGCTCTAATTTTGTATGAATTTGCATAAAGCAATATGTTGGGATTAAAGAGCCAAAAGTAATTTCTAGTTGCTAATAATGGCATTTATTCCTATTTGGTTAACAGGCTTCCTCGGAAATGTATAAAAAAGTCTGGTGTTCTTAAACAGCATCTACATGTATTTAATTTAGGAAATTGAATTTATATGCCACATTAGAAAAAAATAATTTCATTTTGATATTCGTAAATTGATAATGGACAGTTCCAGAAATTAAAGCTAGACAAGTTCATTTAAAAATAAAATGGGGCAGATTAAGGGAAATATGTTGAACTATTTATAAGAATTGTTGAGCGTGCTGTCTAACAGATAGCTCTTGCTGACAATAATATTGTAGTGATGACACAGTCAGTCTTTTATTTCTATCAAGTATACATTGTTAGAACATTTCACAAGTTAGTCTTTATTTACCCTGTAACCTGCTGAATTTCTTTAACAGAGTTGTCCAGCTTTAAATTTGGAACAATCCATTTGAATTTTTTTGGTATATTAAAGGCACATTATGCTGCAGAAATGCTATTTTATTTTCATTTCTCAAAAGTTTTCTTGTGTGTCTTTCTTTTGTTTCCAAAAAGTTACTCACTGGCCAATTTTCTGAACCATCTTTTTGATTTTTGACAATTAGTATACTTTTATACATGTATATACACTGTATAATATTTCTATGAAATTTTGATATTTTAGAGTGAGAAAGACAGAGCATTAGTGTTAAGGTTTTATGAGTCATATGGTGGTGCATGTGGCACAACCGTGTCAACTACCATACCATTGCAGACAGTTTCGGTGTAAGTTTTCACGTGTAACATTGATTTTCGTTGGAAAATTATTATGTTTTATATTATTTACATACAATGTACATGGCTGCTGCAAATTTATTAATTATTTTCTTTTAAGTTAAAGAAAGGAGTAAAAAAAATGTGCACCTTATCAGTCCATTAAAAAGACTTTTGACAACATATAAGGCAACTGCTCGTTTTTAACATTACTTTGCATTGGATAATTGTGATGTTTCTATAGATGAATATACACAGCTGCTGTCAATTTTTGAAGAAATCTCGGTTTGTTTTCTCTAAAAAAGGAAGGTTGCTGTATTACAAATATTTCTGACTGGTTATATGGCCATGTATAAATGGTTGTTTGCTAACATAACCTGAGCCACAATTTCCAAACAACCAGTCATTTATATATGGCTGTATAACCTGCCAAAAATCTTTATAACTAATAATATAAATGAGCCGCGTCGCGACAAAACCAACATAATGGGTTCGCGACCAGCATGGATCCAGATCTGCACAGTCTGATCAGGATCCATGCTGTACGCTTACCAACCCTATAACAAGTAGAGAAACTGATAGTGAACAGCATGGATCCTGATCAGACTGCGCGGATGCGCAGGCTGGTCTGGATCCATGCTGGTCGCAAACCCATTATGTTGGTTTTGTCGTGATGCGGCTCAAATGTCTGTTTGCTTGATTTATGATATTTTGTTCCTGTTTCAGAGTCAATGGGTTAGAAGAAGAGCAAAGGAATGACTTTGTCTTGGATGCTGGCAAGGGACAAATATATTTCCCATTGAAACCATTCCAAATTTTGTCTCTTAAATTGTATCCTAAGTTGGATTAGATGGTTTGTCAGACTCAGTGAGAAGCTAGGCACATATTGTTATCAAAGACATAGTTTATTGAATACTTTAGCTTTACTCCTGTACTTTTCACTAAAATAATACTTACTTGAAAAAAGGTACACTGCAAAACCAAGTTAACGTAATTATGCAGATTTTTTATTGTTTTTTTTTTTTTAGCTTTAGAGCATAACTTATATGTCAGGGACATTTCTTCAATTTTTCTGTTTACATTGTGTGTGCACTGTAAATTAATGAAATGCATGATTTCTTTAGTGATTGATTTTATTTTCATTTGATTTTTAGCTCGACTATTCGAAGAATATGAGAGCTATTGTAGTCGCGTCGGTGTCTGCGTTGGTTAAAGTTTTTTGTAAAGTCAAATATCTCAATTATTGCTTGAGATATTTAATTGAAACTTACAATACTTATTTATAGTAACAAGGTACATCAGATTGACAAGTTGGATAACTATGTCTACAATATTGACAGAATTATGCCCCTTTTTAACTTAGAAATTTTGGTTAAAGTTTTTTTGTACTCAATTATTGCTTGAGATATTCAATTGAAATTTACAATACTTTTTTATAGTAACAATGTACATCAGTTTGCAAAATTACATAACCCTGCCTGCAATATTTGCAGAATTATTTGCCCCTTTGAAACTTAGAAATTTTGGTTAAAGGTTAAAAGTCTTCAAAGATATTTACTTGAAATTTTACACATGTACTTAGGGTCATAATTTGAGGGTCATAATTGTATGTCACTGACCAAGTTCCATAACTCTATCTTGCATTAGGCTGATTCATCTCCCCTTTTCTACTTAGTCTCTTGGTTAATGTTTACATGCAAGTTTTACAGATCTCAATATTTAAAACTTCACATATGCATTTAGAATCATAATTGTAGGTCACTGACTAGGATCCATAATTCTATCTTGCATTTAGGCTGATTTGTCTACCCTTTTTCAAATTCATGGTAAGCTATTATCTCCATAACTACTGAAGGGTTTGTGCCTTTTTTGGGACAATTTTATGCATTCATAATAATAAAGCAGTGATTTACTTGATAAAACATCTTAATAACAAGCCTTTGTACCTTTTCGGTCAATTTTATGTATTCGTAGGTAATTAGCATTATTATACTCAATAAAACACCCTTGTGACAACTTTTCCAATAGTCGTGTCAATACTGTCCTCCGACAGTTCTTGTTAATATTGAACTTAATTATCAAACCTTTTGAATGATATTTTTTTTATTCTCATTTGTACCATTGTTTATCACATGTTACATGTTAGCTCACCTGGCATACATTTGAACAATATCAAAGTGAGATATTGGGGTCGCTCACTAGCATTTGTTTATTGTAGTACATGCACCACTCACAAGTACATATGTTCACATTTCCATTTTAATTAACAACTTGTCTGGTACCACTAGTAGTAGGACCTACATAAAAGAAACATTGCAGGAATTTTCTGTGCATGAAACCATACTAGTCTTGTAGTTCTTAAAATACAAAAACAAAGCATTATCCAATGGACGTCTTCTTAGTTCTCTAAATCATGCCTCTCTCTTCAATAGTGCACCTGTTCCAGTAGTCAAATATTTGATTTCCAAAAAACAGTTATATTTCTCAATTTTATCATATCCCTTATTTAATTTTATTTTATTTATTTACTGATACCTTTTCTTAAGGGCCATTATGCCCCAGAAATGCTTTAAATTTTATTTCTCAAAACCCTTTTTTTGGTGCCTTAGGAATTTACTCATTGGTCAATTACCTGAACATCTTTTGCATCTGTTGCTTTTGTTAAAATTAATATAGCTATAGTGAATTGGTATATTGTATGGGAGTCATAATACTACTTTGTTTACATTTAGCTACTTTTGTGACAAATAATTTTACACCGAGTGCTATTTATTTCTACTGATAAGTGTCTTACATGCTCTAAAACCATTATTTAGACATACCAACATTATAGATTCTTGACATATTGAAAGGTTGGCCTGGCCCTTTACCGGTGGAAAAGGTTAATTATTGCCTTTGCTGGCAAGGCAAGGGTTGAGACTATTTTAGTATGATGTTTTTTGGGATTTTTTGTAAATCACATTGTATACCCCATTTTCATATTGTCATTATGTAATTATTAATAAAGTTATCATCATGGCAGGGTTTATTTTTCCTGACAAACGAGGGTTACATCATGTTCATTTTTCTGTATAAATATTTTAGTATTTTATATGGTTATTTTTATAGATGTTATACATGTATATTAATCTGGGAATGAAATTTAAGTTAATATTATACATGTATGTGCAATCATGTAGCATTGTGATTTCCCCTCTTAAAGTCGGGGTATAATTCTTACAGCTTTAAAATATAGAAAAGGAAATAAAATTTGCTTAAATTCAATTGTGTTTTTTGTTACTACCCATTATTAATAAGCCCATTATGCCCACATAAGGCTTCTGTTTTTATTTCTCAAAAGCGTTTTTTTGGTGTACTTTTATAGTTCACAGAATTTTACTGATTGGCCAATTACGTAAAACTTCTTTTGCATTTGTTGCTTTTGTTAATTAGTATAGTTATAGTGATTTTGTGTGGAAGTCAAAATACTTTGTTAACATTTTGCTTCTATTAGGACAAATAATTTCACATTAAGTGCTGCATTTTAGGTGATAAATCAGTAAGTGTCTAACAATGCCTTAAGACCATTATTTAAACATTTTAAAACTCTTGTGTGCTCTTTCTAAAGATGGAAAAAATTATTCATTTCTCAGGGATGTTTTTTTATGTTAATGATAAAGCCTCCAGAAATGTTCAAAAAATCAAACTTTAGAAAAATAATATTCATTGTTTAGAAAATGTACAAATAATGTACAAAATGTACACAATTCAGGTCAAACTTTGAACATATTTTGCAAAGTATGACAGATTCTTTGCTTAATCAGGTTAGAGAAATTTCTGTACATTCTGTGCTATAGGCCCGATAAGATCACTTGAAATCTTTGTAAATTTACTTTGTACAGAATCTAGTTTAGCTCGACTGTGTATTAAGCAATAAGCTTATAGACACTAAAGTTCCTCTAACTTACCAGTGCTAAACAATGAGTGTAAAGTTTATTGCACAGGAAAAATGACATGGTTTGTCCCCTTTTTCATAACAAATTTTTATCAATATTGACACAAATCTGGAAATGTGCTGCATTTATTTGATTAAACTTCAAACAAACGTAGAAAATGTAATATATATGGGAAAACTATAAAACAAACCACCTTGTTTAAGTAGGAATGACCCCAAGCACGTTATATCTTACACCCATTGTCTGACCTTACATCGTTCTGTAACTCATTTCCTAAACTGCCTTGTGTAGGTGTATATTCCACAACGGGACTAGACAAGTTTTTTCTTCTTCAACAAACGTTCTTTTTTGGTCATATTAATACAAGTACTTGATGCG
The DNA here is from genome assembly GCF_026571515.1 of Ruditapes philippinarum. Taxonomy (NCBI): domain Eukaryota; kingdom Metazoa; phylum Mollusca; class Bivalvia; order Venerida; family Veneridae; genus Ruditapes; species Ruditapes philippinarum. Next base: position 550,131 of record NW_026857769.1, read on the forward strand.
ATCGTGGCAAAAAAGGATAAACAACAAAAACCGTACCACCATAAACTGACTTGTTCAAAATTTAATTGCTTCGAGCATACCAACGTTAACTTAGTTGTTCAAAATTTAATTGCTTTCACTGTATCACTTTAAACTGACTTATACACAATTTATTTGCTTCGAGGCTGCATGTATACATACCTGGAGACTGCTAGATCTTTGAAATTTCTTTGTTATTCAGTCGTTCTGTAATTCTGTGATTCAATATTGGCATTAAGTCATTTAAGCAAAACATAGAGAAAAAATAATAATGACATTTTGTATTCAATTAGGAAATTAGACGGAAATGAAAGTTAGAATTAAATGATTTGGATTATTTTATAATTGAAAATGTGCTGTAATTGCATAAAGAAGAACATTTCGTGTAAAAAATGTTCACGATAATGTTTTTATTTTGTTTTGCTTGAAATGAAATTCTGATAAAAATGTAAATTCTGAAAATTGTGAAGCATGTTTTATATTGTGTTTCATATTACAACAAGAATATTTCATTATGTTGTTATGATGCACAATTTAACATTGAAGAAATTGATAAAAAAAATCAGCTCTGAATTACTTTCGCAATTCATAGGATGCAATTCGAATGTGCATTTTTTTCTGTATGATCTTCACATGAGTTGTTTTGTGAATGTCTTTATAATTATCTATTATAATAAGTATAATGCGCAAAATGCTTCTTCCGTTTTTACGGAACTTTGTAATGTATAAAGGTCTATATTATATTTTCCTCAAGCGGCATTCTGTAGCAGACGTAATGATATTTTGCGCTTTGTTTTAATGGATTTAAAGGAAATGATGTACATTCTCAAGTTTTTCTTTCAGATAAACCTTCCAGGATAAAACAAGGGTGATAATGACATGATATTTAAGGAATGATGATCAATTTATGGGAGAGTCTTCTGTTAACCAATAGAATGCGAGTCCCCCTTAATTAGTACAAGGAAATACTTTTTCACGTAAAAGTTTACAAAAATAGAAAAGCAAAATTGTTTGTGTCTAACATTGTTTCCGAACAAAAGATCATGGGGAACTTGGCAATTATGTATTTTTGTCTGTCTTGCTTAAGTTCAGGAATTATTGAAATATTAGAAGAAAGTACAACAAAAGATAAACTGATTTTCCTCATAAGCGTTTTTTTTCCATACAGGCTTTAAACTATAAACATGCTAGGTTTCTAAATATGAAATTTTCTCTGAAATAGCCCCGCAAAACAATCATCCTTATAACTGATAATATATATTTTTTTTCGTAGGAGTGACCTCGGTGTCTGTCCGCCCAGTAATTGGCGAAACTTTAGTCACCAGTTTATACAGCAAGGCCAGTCTTCACATTCGTACCGCCAGACTTAGCCCAATACTGTTGTCTGACTAAACTTGATAATGAACGGTTAAAAAAAAAATAAATAGAAGATGACCGTCGACTTCAAATCCCCCGCATAGCTGTGAGTTTTGTATTCTAAATAATTTTCATTAAATTCGAAACAATAGATCTATTCGTGTCTTTCATCATTTATCAAATATGTTCAGGTCGATTAGCATTAGAGAAAATATTAAAAAAAAGAAATCACGGTGCTTATTTCTCTACAATATATTTAATTACTGTCTTGTTTTCTCAGTTTTTAATTTGCTGAATTACAGGCCTCTGAGTGAATATTTCCTAGATGTTGATTAAAACTTTACAATTTTGTTGAAAACAAATGACTTCTTGACATAACGTATTAATCTTGTATTTAATTAAACGGCACACAATTTGTTGAAGTTATTGCACATGCAGAGATTGGATATATCTTTGATTATTTTAAGCGATTGAATAAGGATACTATAGAAAAATCCGAACAAAATTGACAACATAAATGGAAATTAAAAAAAAAATTACTTCGAAATGAAATAAGTCCATATTCACTAAACACCAAAAACAAAGTGCACATTCCATTGACCAAGGGTACTTTGTACTTGTAATTTGCTTAATATGTAGATTTTGCATTCGCGAGAAAATGACAAGATTAGCCCTATATGTACGAGCGCACATCACAACCTGCAAGGCATTGTAAAATGGTCTACCTACCGTTTTAAAATGAAAATTGTGTCGATACGTCCAACACGATATCCTAATAATAATGGCAAAGTGTTTCAATATCCTAGTTAAATTTTATTTCTGTCATGTCAGATTGATTGATGGCATGGATTTATAAATATTGTAGAGCACGTCTGGAATAGAGTTTGATTTTTAAACAAAGAAATCGTATTAGAAATGTAATGTTCTTTTTATAATTTTGAATGTATATTAAAAATATTCTTTGAGAATAAATACTGCCAGGCATTGCCAATTAAATTGTGTACGTGCTTGTGTTGACTTGACTTTATCCCTTTACTGACTTGTAATTTGCTTAATATGTAGATTTTGGATTCGCCGAGAAAATGACAAGATTAGCCCTATATGTACGAGCGCACCATCACAACCTGCAAGCATTGTAAAAATGGTCTACCTACCGTTTTAAAATGAAAAATTGTGTCGATACGTCCAACACGATATCCTAATAATAAATGGCAAAGTGTTTCAATATCCTAGTTAAATTTTATTTCTGTCATGTCAGATTGATTGATGGCATGGATTTATAAATATTGTAGAGCACGTCTGGAATAGAGTTTGATTTTTAAACAAAGAAATCGTATTAGAAATGTAATGTTCTTTTTACAATTTTGAATGTATATTAAAAATATTCTTTGAGAATAAATACTGCCAGGCAATGCCAATTAAATTTTGTACGTGTTTCTGTTGACTCAACTTTATCCTTTACTGACTTGTAATTTGCTTAATATGTAGATTTTGGATTCGCGAGAAAATGACAAGATTAGCCCTATATGTACGAGCGCACATCACAACCTGCAAGGCATTGTAAAATGGTCTACCTACCGTTTTAAAATGAAAATTGTGTCGATACGTCCAACACGATATCCTAATAATAATGGCAAAGTGTTTCAATATCCTAGTTAAATTTTATTTCTGTCATGTCAGATTGATTGATGGCATGGATTTATAAATATTGTAGAGCACGTCTGGAATAGAGTTTGATTTTTAAACAAAGAAATCGTATTAGAAATGTATTAAAGTGAATTCACTGTAGTGAATATCATAAAAATCCCATCCATGATAAGTTATTTATATAGATCTATATGCTAATATTTTAATTATTATAAAATTAGAAATAATTATGTTATGAAGCAAAGAATTATGAAATTATCTTTAACAGAAATTAATCTTTACAGTAGATATTAGATAGATATTAAAACTTTGAGGGAGATGTCCAGCTAGTTTACTAAAGCTTGATGGTTCCATTTTATTGCCCCTTTTTCACTGAAATTAAGCCGAAAAGTCACCATATGACCTTTATAGTGTATACAATCTCCTGAATGAAACCCTCAAAATGTTACGATTATTCTATTTTGCTATTGTCAAATATATTGAAAAATCTCACCAGGGAATGTTCCAGAAATAGAAATGCAAATCTGATACATAATGCCTTAAGTGTCCTATAAATCAAGCGTTAGTCAAGATATATATAGCTTAAATCTTACTTCCCGAGTCAAACAATTTATCAAGCGGTGTGAAATAATCTATTCTAAAAGCAAAAGTTTCATTAAGTTTCTTTAATTGATTGACATAGGTTTAATTTATCGTCCATTTATGTTTGACTGGAATTCTATAGTGAAAGCAATAATGCCAGCCTGTGCCAAGTTTAATCTGTCACAATCTAATTAGGCCAATGCCAAATGTTCTGGAAAGTCTTCACTCTAATTTTGTATGAATTTGCATAAAGCAATATGTTGCGATTAAAGAGCTAAAAGTTATTTCTAGTTACTAATAATGGCATTTATTCCTATTTGGTATAAAGAATTCCTTGGAAATGTCTGAAAAAGTCTGGTGTTCTTAAAAAAGAATTTTATTAATTTAGGAAAATTGAATTTATATGCTGCATTAGAAATTTTTTTGCACTTTTTGGATGGACAAATACTGTTTATTTGAACTACAAAACATCCTGATAGAGGTGATTCAGGACAATCAAGCTGTGTTGTATCTTAAAAAGAAAGAGAACAGAATTAAATGGTAACAATTTAAAGTACAGACAAACCTGTATTTAAGACCACCTCCAAATAAAGACCACACTCTTAATAAAGACCATATTTTGACAACCCTTCGTTATTAAAAATACAACAGAGAAAAGTCCAAATAAAGACCACATGTCTATAAAGGTCAGGTATGGTGTTTTCCTTGGATGGCCTTTATTCACATGTTTGACTGTAGTCTGACCTAGTGAGGCTCTTAACTGCTGGCTGACAACATTTTTTTCATCTTTATATTCTAAAAATTGATAATGGACAGTTCCAGAACTTGAAGCTAGACAAGTTAATTAAAAAAAATGGGACATATTTAGGGAAATATGTTGAACTATTCATTGACTTTTTACAGTACAGTGGACATAGTCAGTATTTCTTCTAATCAAGTATACATTGTTAGAGCACTTCACAAGTTAGTCTTTATTTACCGCTTAATTGAACAGAGTTGTCCAGCTTTAAGGGAGTTGTCCAGCTTTAAAAGAGTTGTCCAGCTTTGAACTTGGAACAATCCATACAAAGTTTCTGGGATATTAAAGGCACATAACGCCCCCAGAAATGCTTTTATTTTCATTTCTCAAATGCTTTTTGTGTTCGTGTCCTTCTTTACATGTAGTTTCCAAAAAGTTGTTCACTGGCAAATTCTCTGAACCATCTTTTTGATTTTTGACAATTAGTACAGTTATATATACATGTATAATATTTCTATGAAACTTTGATATTTTATATAATATAACTATGAAACTTTGATATTTTATATAATGTTTTTATGAAATTTTGATATTTTATGCAATATTTTTATGAAATTTTGATTTTTTATATAATATTTTTATGAAACTTTGCTATTTTTTATAATATTTCTATGAAGCTTTGATATTTTATATAATATTTCTATGGAACTTTGATATTTATATAAATTTCGATGAAACTGTTATTTTATATATTATTTATATGAAACTTTGATATTTAGATTATATAATATTTCTATAAAACTTTGATATTTTATATTATATTTCTATAAAACTTTGATATTTTATATTATATTTCTATAAAACTTTGATATTTTATATTATATTTCTATAAAACTTTGATATTTTATATTATATTTCTATAAAACTTTGATATTTTATATTATATTCTATAAAACTTTGATATTTTATATTATATTTCTATATAAACTTTGATATTTTATATTATATTTCTATAAAACTTTGATATTTTATATTATATTTCTATAAAACTTTGATATATTATATTATATTTCTATAAAACTTTGATATTTTATATTATATTTCTATAAAACTTTTGATATTTTATATTATATTTCTATAAAACTTTGATATATTATATTATATTTCTATAAAACTTTGATATTTTATATTATATTTCTATAAAACTTTGATATATTATATTATATTTCTATAAAACTTTGATATTTTATATCATATTTCTATGAAACTTTGATATTTTAGAGTGAGGAAGACAGAGCATTAGTGATAAGGTTGTATGAGTCATATGGTGGTGGATGCAGTGCAACCTTGTCAACAACCATACCATTGCAGAAAGTTACGGTGTAAGTTTTATAATTATAGTGTCAGTTATACTATACTTTTTAATAATGCAGATTTGTAACATCAATTTTTTATTGGATAATTGTTATTTTTTATATTTATATACATCATCAGGCTGCTGCAAATTTATGAATTATTTTCTTTTTAAGTTGAATAACACAGTAAAAAAGTTGTGCATAATCAGTCCGGTAAAAAGGCTTTTGATGGTATATAAGGCAATTTATAATACTGCCTGTTTGTAATGTTGATTTTCATTGGATAATTGTGATGTTTATATAATTTTATATACACGGCTGCTGTTAATTTTTGAAGAAATTTCTTTTTGTTTTCTATAAAAAAAGAAGACTTAGTTTGCTATATTATGAATTCATTATAAATATCCCCCACAGGTTATATATAGCCATATATAAACTGTTGTTTGTAATATAACCCAAACCACTATTTTCGTTTCTATAAAGCTATATAACCTGTCAAAAATCGTTATGCCTCACAATATAAATGGTTGCTTGCTTGGTTAATGATGTTCTTTTTCTGTTTCAGAGTGAATGGGTTAGAAGATGAACAAAGCAATAACTGTGACTTGAATGTTGAGGAGGGGAAAATATATTTCAGATTGAAACCATTCCAAATTTTGTCACTTAAATTGTATCTTCAGTTGGATTAGATTGTTTGTCAGACACAGGGAGAAACTATACACATATTGTTATCAAAGACTATTATTAAACTATTATTGAATACGATAGCTTACTCCTGGAATTTGCTAAAACATAATGTTTAGTTGAAAAAAGGTACACTGCAAAACCAAAGTAATTACGCAGTTTTTTGTTGTTTGTTTGTTTGGTTTTTTTTATTTAGCTTTAAAACATAACTTATATGTTAGGGACATTTCTTCAATTTTTCTGTTTACATTGTGCACTGTATATTAATGAAATGCATGATTTCCTTAGTGATTGATTTTATTTTCATTTGATTTATGATATTGAACTTAATAATTAAGTCTGTTGAGTGATGTATATTTTTATTCTGGTTTGTGACAATTGTTTAATAGCTGTTTATCACATGTTATATGCTCATGTGACATACATTTGAATAGAGTTATATTTATTGGGGTCGCTCACTAGCCTTTGTTTATTGTAGTACATACACCACTCACCAGTACATATGTGCACATTTCCATTTTAATTGACATCTCGTCTGGTACCACTAGTTGCAGGACCTACATAAAAGAAACATGGCAGGAATATTCTGTGCATGAAACCATACAAGTATCATAGTTCATATTCGTATCATATCCAATGGATGTCTGCTTAGTTCTCTCAAATCATGCCCCGCTTTTCAAATGTGGATTTGTTTCAGTAGTCATTTGATTTCCCAAAAGCAAACATTTTTCCTTTTTATCATATCCCTTATTTTATTTAATTAATTTACTGATACCTTATCTTCAGGGCCATTATGCCCCAGAAAAAATGCTTTAATTTTATTTTTCAAAAACTTATTTTTGTTGCCCTGTTAAATTTTCCAGAAATTTTTTACTCATTGGCCAATTACCTAAACATCTTTTGTATCTGTTGCTTTTGTTAAAAGTAATATAGTTATATATAGTGCAATGGTATATTGTATGGAAGTCAAAATACTACTTTGTTTACATTTAGATACTTTTGTGATAAATAACTTTACACTGAGTGATGATAAGTGTCTACCTTGCTCTAAAATCATTATTTAAACATACCAACTGAACAGTTGGCATGGCCCTTTACCAGTTGAAAAGGTTAATTATTTTCTTTGCTGGCAAGGCAATAGTTGAGACTATTTTTAGTATTTTGTTTTAAGGGATTTTTGTAAATCACATTGTATACTCTATTTTCATATTGTCTTTATGTAATTACTAATAAAGTAATCCTGTCAGGGTTTTATTTTTCCTGACAAACGAGGGTAACGTCATGTTCAGTTTTCTTTATAAATATTTTGGTATTTTATATGGTTATTTTTATAGATGTTATACATGTATATTAATCTGGGAATTAAATTTAAATTAATATTATATGTGCAATCATGTAGTATTGTGATTTCCCCTCTTAAAGTCGGATTATAATTCTTACAGCTTTAAAATCTGGGAAAGGAAATAAAATTTGCTTAAATTTATTTGTGTTTTTTGTTACTACCCATTATTAATAAGCCCATTATGCCCTCATAATGCTTCTGTTTTTATTTCTCAAAAGCGTTTTTTTTGGTGTACTTTTATAGTTCACAGAATTTTACTGATTGGCCAATTACGTAAAACTTCTTTTGCATTTGTTGCTTTTTTTAATTAGTATAGTTATAGTGATTTTGTGTGGAAGTCAAAATACTTTGTTAACATTTTGCTTCTATTAGGACAAATAATTTCACATTAAGTGCTGCATTTTAGGTGATAAATCAGTAAGTGTCTAACATGCCTTAAACCATTATTTAAACATTTTTAAACTCTTGTGTGCTCTTTCTAAAGATGGAAAAATTATTCATTTCTCAGGGATGTTTTTTATGTTAATGAGATATCAGTCAATGATAAAGCCTCCAGAAATGTTCAAAAAATCAAACTTTAGAAAAATAATATTCATTGTTTAGAAAATGTACAAATAATGTACAAAATGTACACAACTCAGGTCAAACTTTGAACATATTTTGCAAAGTATGACAGATTCTTTGCTTAATTAGGTTAGAGAAATTTCTGTGCTTTAGGCCCGATAAGATCACTGTAAATTTACTTCGTACAGAATCTAGTTTAGCTCGACTGTGTATTAAGCAATAAGCTTATAGACACTAAAGTTTCCTCTAACTTACCAGTACTTAGCAATGAGTGGAAAGTTTATTGCACAGGGAAAATGAACGGATTGCCCCTGACATAGTTTGTCCCCTTTTTCATAACAAATTTTTATCAATATTGACACAAATCTGGAAATGTGCTGCATTTATTTGATTAAACTTCAAACAAACGTAGCAAATGTAATATATATGGACAAGCAATAAAACAAACCACCTCGTTCTAGTTGGAATGACCCCAAGCACGTTATATCTTACACCCATTGTCTGGCCTTGCATTGTTCTGTAACTAATTTCCCAATCTGCCTTGTGTAGGTATATATTCCACAACGTGACTAGACGATTAAGTTTTTTTGACAAACGTTCATTTTTCGGTCAAATTAATACAAGTACTCATGCGATCGTGGCATAATAGGATCAACAACAAAAGCCGTACCACCATTAACTGACTTGTTTAAACTTTAATTGCTTCGAGCATACCAACGTTAACTTAGTTGTTCAAAATTTAATTGCTTTGACGGTATCACTTTAAACTGACTTGTACACAATTTATTTCCTTCGAGGCTGCATGTATACATACCTGGAGGCTGCTAGATCTTTGAAATTTCTTTGTTATTCAGTCGTTCTTTGTTTCTGAGATTCAATATTGGCATTAAGTCATTTAAGCAAAACATAGAGAAAAATAATAATGACATTAGACGGAAATGAAAGATAGAATTAAATGATGTGGATTATTTTATAATTGAAAATGTGCTGTAATTGCATAAAGAAGAACATTTCGTGTAAAAAATGTTCACGATAATGTTTTCATTTTGTTTTGCTTGAAATGAAATTCTGATAAAAATGTAAATTCTGAAAATTGTGAAGCATGTTTTATATTGTGTTTCATATTACAACAAGAATATTTCATTATGTTGTTATGATGCACAATTAAAAATTGAAGAAATTGATAAAAAAATCAGCTCTGAATTACTTTCGCAATTCATAGGATGCAATTCGAATGTGCATTTTTTTCTGTATGATCTTCACATGAGTTGTTTTATGAATGTCTTTATAATTATCTATTATAATAAGTATAATACGCATGCGCAAAATGCTTCTTCCGTTTTTACGGAAATTTGTAATGTATAAAGGTCTATTTGCCTCAAGCGGCATTCTGTAGCAGACGTAATGATATTTTGCGCTTTGTTTTAATGGATTTAAAGGAAATGATGTACATTCTCAAGTTTTTCTTTCAGATAAACCTTCTAGGATAAAACAAGGGTAAAAATGACATGATATTTAAGGAATGATGATCAATTTATGGCAGAGTCTTCTGTTAACCAATAGAATGCGAGTCCCCCTTAATTAGTACAAGGAAATACTTTTTCACGTAAAAGTTTACAAAAATAGAAAAGCAAAATTGTTTGTGTCTAACATTGTTTCCGAACAAAAGATCATGGGGAACTTGGCAATTATGTATTTTTGTCTGTCTTGCTGAAGTTCAGGAATTATTGAAATGTTAGATGAAAGGACAACAAAAGATAAACTGATATTCCTCATAAGCGGTTTTGATCATACAGGCTTTAAACCATAAATATGATAGGTTTCTAAATATGAAATTTTCTCTGAAATAGCCCCGCAAAACAATCATCCTTATAACTGATAATATATATTTTTTTTCGTAGGAGTGACCTCAGTGTCTGTCAGTAATTGGCGAAACTTATGTCACCAGTTTATACAGCAAGGCCTGTCTTCACATTCGTACCGCCAGACTTAGCCCAATACTGTTGTCTGACTAAACTTGATAATGAACGGTTAAAAAATAAATAAATAGAAGATGGCCGTCGACTTCAAATCACTTGCCCTGCATAGCTGTGATTTTTGTATTCTAAATAATTTTCATTAGATTCGAAACAATAGATCTATTCGTGTACATGTATTTCATCATTTATCAAATACGTTCAGGTCGATTAGCATTAGAGAAAATATAAAGAAATCACGGTGCTTATTTTTTCTCTACAGTATTTTAAATTACTGTCTTGTTTTCTCAGTTTATAATTTGCTAAATTGCAAGCGCCTGAGTGAATATTTTCTAGATGATGATTAAAACTTTACAATTTTGTTGAAAACAAATGACTTCTTGACTTAACGTATTAATCTTGTATTTAATTAAACGGCACACAATTTGTTAAAGTTATTGCACATGCAGAGATTGGATATATCTTTGATTATTTTAAGCGATCAAATAAGGAAACTATAGAAAAATCCGAACAAAATTGACAACACAAATTTGAAAATTTAAAAAAATCTTACTTCGAAATGAAATAAGTCCATATTCACTAAACACCAAAAACAAAGCGCACATTTCATTGACCAAGGATACTTTGTACTTGTAATTTGCTTAATATGCAGACTTTGCATTCGCGAGACAATGACAAGATCAGCCCTATATAAACGAGCGTACATCACAACCTGCAATGGTCTACATACCGTTTTAAAATGAAAATTGTGTCGAAACGTCTAACACGATAAAATAATAATGGCAAAGTGTTGCAATCTCCTAGTTAAATGTTATTTTTGTCATGTCAGATTAATTGATGGCATGGATTTATGTCGCAGAGCACGTCTGGAATAGAGTTTGATTTTTAAACGAAGAAATCGTATTAGAAATGTAATGTTCTTTTTTATCATTTTGAATTCATGTTAAAATATTCTTTGAGAATAAATACTGCCAGGCATTGCCAATTGAATTGTGTACGTGTGTGTGTTGACTGAACTTTATTCTTTGCTGACATAAATCAACAATAAGTATCAATTTAATTTAATTTAATTGGAGTGAAAGAGTAGGATCAATATTTGATCTATGAATATCAACAGGTTTTGAAAATAACAACAACAACAACAAAAAGATCCTGTAGATTTAGTAGTTTAGGGGATCATTCACTAAACTATACTAAACCTCTTACACAAGGAACATGACAGCAAGAGACCCGCTTAAAATAGTCCCTTTTTGGACTGACGATTTCTTCTTTCTGTATATAAATAGTATTTCTTTTTTGTAAAAACCACCATTTTCTCGAGCAAACCGTTCAAACATCATTTGTCTGATTCCAATGCGGATTCGATTTTGTATCAATTTTGAGCGTCTTCTTTGCACCATAAGAGGACCAAAGCCCTAATCAAAGAAATATGTCCGGAAAATCTCCGCTTGGCGTAGTCGTTTTTTGGACCGGCGATTTGTTCTTTCTGTATATAAAGTGTATATATTTTCGGAAAAAGCACCATATTCTCGAGCCAACCGTTCAAACACCCTTTTCTCTGATTCCGTTGCAGATTCGATTTTGTATCAATTTGGTGGGTCTTCTTTCCAGTAACGCAGGATTGTGCAAATAACGCTGGAATTGTGCAAACGTAACGCATAATTGTGCAATTTAGTGGCTTAAACGAGCACCGCGATATGCAAATGGACCAGTAGTTTTTATTGTACACCAAATTGGAAGAAATGAATTAGCGCCTGAGTCATTTTTCAATCTACTCGTGTCATTTTACACTTAATTTAGCAGATAAAACGTAAATGAGAACATTTTACGAGGTAACGCCGAATTCGTAAATGAAGCTCAGCTCTGAAGCAAGGGCGGTTATCTCATTAAAGGTAGCTAATTCTTATTTTACCAGCTCCTTCTATTGTTATACGACACTTGTAGTTTGACAAAAGTCTTGGTATACAGAATACGAAAAACAATAATGTTTTAAATGTGTTAAATGTACATATTTATTTGACGAAACACAAAAGTCACCTTCATGTGCAGACTCAATCAAACCGAGTCTGCGATTCTCTTGTAATTTTGTTGTGATTAATGCTTCCGAAGGATCACTTCGTTTCCAGATTTTTATACTTCACAACAGCAGGTGTCAAGTGCTGTGTGGCAGCTGTAAAAAGTTGCCCCGTACTTCACTTCAGTGTTGTTATATTTTTCTGGTCCTTCGGGATCATTGATGCCAGCACTATTAAGTGTTGAGAATTGAGTACCGCTCAAGCCGGTGCTAGGGGGCGTGAGGGATGTTGCACGCATTCATAATCAAACCGAGTCTGCGATTCTCTTGTAATTTTGTTGTGATTAATTTCCAGATTTCAAAACGGTAATCAGATAGTCTTTCTCACGGGTGATCTTAAGAAGTTAACATATTACTAAATAAAATTGTAATGCTGGCTAAAGTATAATTTCGCAGGAGCAGCCTTTGCGCTAAATAATTTCTTTAAATTTTATTTAGAATAAGTTATTTTAGTTCGTTTACTTGCTGTGTTATTCGGTTTGACAATAGCGTTGCACAGATTCGGCGTTACTTTTACGTTATTTGCACATTCCTGCGTCACTGAATATGCACGGTGAGGATCTGTTACACGAGGGATGGAGCTCTCATGATAACTTGTCAGGAATTAAATACAGAAAGAACAAATCGACGGTGCAAAAAATGACCATGCCATGCGGAAATGTCCCGGACATATTTAATAAACTTGATAATTATAGGTTTCTTTTTCTTTTCTTTTTTCTTCTTTTAAGTCCGTAGCGTTTATTTTCAAATAACTAACTGTGTATGACATCAATTCCGGTAAGTAAGTTTCTTAAGTGCATTTTTTGCACACTAATCTTGCTTTCAATTTTACAAAGTATCGAAATAATGTCAATCTCAGTTTTAGAAGGATGTTGTCACTGAGATGTTGCTACTTTAGTCGATTTACGGTTACAGAAAGAGAAAAAAGATAATCTATGGTCCAAAAATGACCATGCCACGCGGAAATCTCAAGAACATATTACTTAGATAAGGGCTTTGAGGCTTTTCTTGTGCACAGAAGACCCTCAAAACTCGTACAAAATCGAACCCGTATACAGAAAGAACAAATTGCCTGAACTAAAAACGAACATGCCACGCGGAAATCTCCTAGACATATTACTTGTTTTAAGAATTTTGGCCTTATGTTATGCATAGAGAACCCTCAAAAGTTGTACAAAATCGAATCCGCATTGGAATAAGAAAAATGGTATATAAATGGTTGGCTAAGGAAAATGGTGTTTTTTTTATACAATTTATATACAGAAAGAACAAATCGCCAGAACTAAAAACGACCATGACACGCGGAAATCTCCTGGACATATAACTTGGGTAAGGACTTTTTGCCTTATGTTATGCATAGAGCACCCTCCAAAGTTGTACAAAATCGAATCTGCATTGAAATAAGACAAATGGTATATAAATGGTTGGCTAAGGAAAATGGTGGTTTTTTTTATACAATTTATATATAGAAAGAACAAATCGCCGGAACTAAAAATAACCATGCCACGCGAAAATCTCCTGGACACATTACTTGGGTTAGGACATTTTGCCTTATGTTATGCATAGAGCACCCTTCAAAGTTGTACTAAATCGAATCCTCATTGAAATAAGACAAATGGTATATAAACGGTTGGCTAAGAAAAATGGTGTTTTTTATACAATTTATATACAGAAAGAACAAATCGCCGGAACTAAAAACGACCATGCCACGCGGAAATGTCCTGGACATATTACTTGGGTAAGGACTTTTTGCCTTATGTTATGCACAGAACACCATCCAAACTTGTACAAAATCGAAGCCGCATTGAAATAAGACAAATTGTGTTGAAACGGTTAGCTAAGGAAAATGGTGTTTTTTATACAATTTATATACAGAAAGAACACATCGCCAGAAACTAAAAACGACCATGCCACGCGGAAATCTCCTGGACATATTACTTGGTTTAGGACTTTTGGCCTTATGTTATGCACAGAACACTATCCAAACTTGTACAAAATCGAATCCGCATTGAAATAAGAGAAATGGTGTTTAAACCGTTGGCTAAGGAAAATGGTGTTTTTTTTTAAATACAATTTATATACAGAAAGAAGAAATGGCCGAAACTAAAAACGACCACGCCACGCGGAAATCTCCTGGACATATTACTTGGGTTAGGACTTTTGGCCTTATGTTATGCATAGAGCACCCTCCAAAGTTGTACAAAATCGAAGCCACATTGAAATAAGACAAATGGTGTTTAAACGGTTGGCTAAGGAAAATGGTGTTTTTTATACAATTTATATACAGAAAGAACAAATCGCCGGAACTAAAAACGATCATGCCACGCGGAAATCTCCTGGACATATTACTTGGGTTAGGACTTTTGGCCTTATGTTATGCATAGAGCACCCTCCAAAGTTGTACAAAATCGAATTCGCATTGAAATAAGACAAATGGTATAAAAATGTTTGGCTAAGGAAATGGTGTTTTTTTTATATACAATTTATATACAGAAAGAACAAATCGCCGGTCCTAAAACGACCATACCATGCGGAAATCTCCCGGACCTATTTCTTAGGTTAGGGATTTGGGCTTTATATTCTGCCAAAAAGACCCTCCAAAGTTGTACAAAATTGATTCCGCATTAAAATCAGACAAACGGTGTTTAAATGGTTTGCTCTGGAAAATGGTGAATTTTCCGAAATTTTACACGAATTACATACAGAAGAACAAATCGACGGTTCTAAAAATGACCATGCCATGCGGAAATATCCCGGACATTTTTCTTGGGATAGGGCTTTAGGATTTATTTTGTGCAAAGAAAACTCTCCAAATGTGTACAAAAATTGAATCTGCATTGGATTCAGACAAATGGTGTTTAAACGGATGGCTAAGGAAAATGGTGATTTTTATAGAATTTATATACAGAAAGAACAAATCGCCGGTCCTAAAAACGACCATGCCATGCGGAGATCTCCCGGACCTATTTTTTTGGTTAGGGATTTGGGCTTTATATTCTGCCAAGAAGACCCACCAAAGTTGTACAAAATTGAATTTGCATTAAAATCAGACAAACGCTGTTTAAATGGTTTGCTCTGGAAAATGGTTAATTTTCCGAAGATTTATACGAATTACATACAGAAAGAACAAATCGACGGTGCAAAAAATGACCATGTCATGCGGAAATGTCCCGGACATATTTCTTGGGTTAGGGCTTTAGGATTTATTTTGTGCAAAGAAAACCCTCCAATGTTGTACAAAATTGAATCTGCATTAAATTCAGGCAAATGGTTTTAAAACAGATGGCTCAGGAAAATGGTGAATTTTATACAATTAATATACAGGAAGAACAAATCGCCGGTCCTAAAACGACCATGCCATGCGGAAAACTCCCGGACACATTTCTTGGGTTACGGCTTTGGGCCTTTTATTGTTTAAAGAAGACCCTCCAAACGTGTACAAAATTTAGTTCGTATTGGAATCAGACAAATGGTTGTGCGACGGTTGGCTCAAGAAAATGGTGTTTTTGTTGAAAATATATACGATTTATATACAGAAAGAACAAATAACCGGTAACAAAAGCAACAATTTTACAGGGACTTCTTGTTATTTCTTTTCTTGCGGAAGAGCTTTGAGCCTTATATTGCTGTGAAGATGATCATCCAAACTGATATAATAAACTTGATAATTACATGTGTTTTTGTTTGTATTTTTTAAGTCCGTAGCGTTTATTTTAAAATAACTAACTGTGCATGACATCAATTCCGGTAAGTAAGTTCTCTAAAGTGCATTTTTTGTCACACTTACCTTGTTTTTCAATTTTACAAAGTATCGAAATAATGTCAATCTCAGTTATAGAAAGATGTTGTCACTGAGATGTTGCTACTTAAGTCGATTTACAATATACAATTTATTTACAGAAAGAACAAATCGCCGGAACTAAAAACGACCATGCCACGCGGAAATCTCCTGGATATATTACTTGGGTTAGGACATTTGGCCTTATGTTATGCATAGAGCACCCTCCAAAGTTGTACAAAATCGAATCCGTATTGAAATAAGACAAAATGGTGTTTAAACGGTTGGCTAAGGAAAATGGTGTTTTTTATACAATTTATATACAGAAAAAACAAATTGCCGGAACTAACAACGACCATGCCACGCAGAAATCTCCTGGACATATTACTTGGGCTAGGACTTTTAGCCTGATGTTATGCACAGAACACCATCTAAACTTGTACAAAATAAAATCCGCATTGAAATAAGACAAATGGTATATAAATGGTTGGCTAAGGAAAATGGTGTTTTTTTTTTATACAATTTATATACAGAAAGAACAAATCGCCGGAACTAAAAACGACCATGCCACGCGGAAATCACCTGGATATATTACTTGGGATAGGACTTTTGGCCTGATGTTATACATAGAGCACCCTCCAAAGTTGTACAAAATCGAAGCCGCATTGAAATCAGACATATGGTATATAAATGGTTGGCTAAGGAAAATGGTGTTTTTTTATACAATGTTAATACAGAAAGAACAAATTGCCGGAACTAAAAACGACCATGCCACGCGGAAATCTCCTGGACATATTACTTCGGTCATGTCTTTTGGCCTTATGTTATGCATAGAGCACCCTCCAAACTTGTACAAAATCGAATTCGCATTGAAATAAGACAAATGGTATATGAATGGTTGGCCAAGGAAAATGGTGTTTTTTTATACAATTTATTTACAGAAAGAACAAATCGCCAGAACTAAAAACGACCATGCCACGCGGAAATCTCCTGGATATAATACTTGGGTTAGGACATTTGGCCTTATGTTATGCATAGAGCACCCTCCAAAGTTGTACAAAATCGAATCCGTATTGAAATAAGGCAAATGGTGTTTAAACCGTTGGCTAAGGAAAATGTTTTTTTTTTATACAATTTATATACAGAAAGAACAAATTGCCGGAACTAAAAACGACCATGCCACGCAGAAATCTCCTGGACATATTACTTGGGTTATGACTTTTGGCCTTATGTTATGCATAGAGCACCCTTTAAAGTTGTACAAAATCGAGTCCGCATTGAAATAAGACAAATGGTATATAAATGGTTGGCTAAGGAAAATGGTGTTTTTTTTTATACAATTTTGATACAGAAAGAACAAATGGCCGGAAATGAAAAGGACCATGCCACGCGGAAATCTTCTGGACATATTACTTTGGTTAGGACTTTTGGCATTATGTTATGCACAGAACACCATCTTAACTTGTACAAAATCGAAACCGCATTGAAATAAGACAAATGGTGTTTAAACGGTTGGCTAAGGAAAATGGTGTTTTTTTATACAGTTTATAAACAGAAAGAACAAATCGCCGGAACTAAAAACGACCATGCCACGCGGAAATCTCCTGGATATATTACTTTGGTTAGGACTTTTTGCTTTATGTTATGCACAGAACACCATCCAAACTTGTACAAAATCGAATCCGAAATGAAATAAGACAAATGGTGTTTAAACGGTTGGCTAAGGAAAATGTTTTTTTTTATACAATTTAAATACAGAAAGAACAAATCGCCGGAACTAAAAACGACCATGCCACGCAGAAACCTCCTGGGCATATTACTTGGGTTAGGACTTTTTGCCTTATGTTATGCATAGAGTACCCTCCAAAGTTGTACAAATTCGAATCCGCATTGAAATCAGATGGTGTTTAAACGATTGGCTCAGGAAAAGGTGTTTTTTTGAACAATTTATATACAGAAATAAGTAACAAATAAACAACCATGCCACGCGGAAATCTCCTGGACATATTACTTGGGTTAGGACTTTTGGTCTGATGTTATGCACAGAACACCATCCATACTTGTACAAAATCGAAGCCGCATTGAGATAAGACAAATGGTGTTTCAACAGTTGGCTAAGGAAAATGTTTTTTTTTATACAATTTATATACAGAAAGAATAAATTGCCGGAACTAAAAACGACCATGCCACGCGGAAATATCTTGGACATAATACTTTGGTTAGGACTTTTGGCCTGATGTTATGCATAGAGCACCCTCCAGAGTTGTACAAAATCGAATACGCATTGAAATAACACAAATGGTATATAAATGGTTGGCTTAGTAAAATGGTGTTTTTTTTATACTATTTATACACAGAAAGAACAGATCGCCGGAACTAAAAACGACCATGCCACGCGGGAATCTCCTGGGTATATTACTTGGGTTAGGACATTTGGCCTTATGTTATGCATAGAGCACCCTCCAAAGTTGTACAAAATCGAATCTGCATTGAAATAAGACAAATGGTATATAAATGGTTGGCTAAGGAAAATCGTGTTTTTTTTATACAATTTATATCCAGAAAGAAGAAATGGCCGAAACTAAAAACGACCATGCCACGCGGAAATCTCCTGGACATATTACTTGGGTTAGGACTTTTTGCCTTATGTTATGCATAGGGCACGCTCCAAAGTTGTATAAAATCGAATCCGCATTGAAATAAGACAAATGGTATATAAATGGTTGGCTAAGGAAAATGGTGTTTTTTTTTTATACAATTTTAATACAGAAAGAACAAATTGCCGGAACTTAAAACGACCATGCCACGCGGAATATTCCTGCACATATTACTTAGATTCGGACTTTTGGCGTTATGTTATGCACAGAACACCATCCAAACTTGTACAAAATCGAATGCGCATTGAAAAAAGACAAATGGTGTTCAAACGGTTGGCCAAGGAAAATGCTGTTTTTTTTTTACAATTTATATACAGAAAGAACACATCGCCGGAACGAAAAACGACCATGCCACGCGGAAATCTCCCTAACATATTACTTGAATTAGGACTTTTGGCCTTATTTTGTGCACAGAACACCCTCCAAAGTTGTACAAAATCGAATCCGCATTGAAATAAGACAAATGGTATATAAATGGTTGGCTAAGAAAAATGGTGTTTTTTTAATACAAGTTATATAAAGAAAGAACAAATCGCCGGAACTAAAAACGACCATGCCACGCGGAAATCTCCTGGACATATTATTTGGGTTAGGACTTTTGGCCTTATGTTATGCATAGAGCACCCTCCAAAGTTGTACAAAATCGAATCTGCATTGACATAAGACAAATGGTGTTTAAACGGTTGACTAAAAAACTTACCTTGCTTTTAATTTTACAAAGTATCGAAATAACGTGAATATCAGTTTTAGAAGGATGTTGTCACTGAGATGTTGCTACTTTAGTCGATTTACGGTTACAGAAAGACTTTTGTTGAAATTATATACGATTTCTATACAGAAAGAACAAATCATCCGTAAAAAAGCAATTATTTTACAGGGACTTCTCGTTATTACTTTTCTTGCGGAAGAGCTTTGAGCCTTATATTGCTGTGAAGATGATCATTCAAACTGAAATTATAATAACTTGATAATTACATGTTTTTTTTTGTTTATATTTATTTCTTTTTTTAAGTCCGTAGCGTTTATTTTAGAATAACTAACTGTGCATGACATCAATTCTGGAAAGTAAGTTCTCTTAAGTGCATTTTTGTCACACTTACCTTGCTTTCAATTTTACAAAGTATCGAAATAATGTCAATCTCAGTTTTAGAAGGATGTTGTCACTGAGATGTTGCTACTTTAGTCGATTTACGGTTACAGAAAGAGAAAAAAGAAAATCTATGGTCCAAAAATGACCATGCCACGCGGAAATCTCAAGAACATATTACTTAGATTAGGGCTTTGGGGCTTTTCTTGTGCACAGAAGACCCTCAAAACTCGTACAAAATCAAACCCGCATCGAAAATCAGACAAATGGTGTTTAAACGTTTGGCTAAGGAAAATGGTGTTTTTTTTTTTAAACAATTTATATACAGAAAGAACAAATCGCTGGAACTAAAAACGACCATGCCACGCGGAAATCTCCTGGACATATTACTTGGGTTAGGACTTTTTGCATTATGTTATGCATAGGGCACGCTCCAAAGTTGTATAAAATCGAATCCGCATTGAAATAAGACAAATGGTATATAAATGGTTGGCTAAGGAAAATGGTGTTTTTTTTATACAATTTTAATACAGAAAGAACAAATTGCCGGAACTTAAAACGATCATGCCACGCGGAAATCTCCTGCACATATTACTTAGATTCGGACTTTTGGCCTGATGTTATGCACAGAGCACCCTCCAAACTTGTACAAAATCGAATCCGCATTGAAATAAGACAAATGGTGTTTAAACGGTTGGCTAAGGAAAATGGTGTTTTTTTTATACAATTTATATATATACAGAAAGAACAAATCGCCGGAACTAAAAACGACCATGCCACGCGGAAATCTCCTGGACATATTACTTGAGTTAGGACTTTTGGCCTTATGTTATGCACAGAACACCCTCCAAAGTTGTACAAAATCGAATCCGCATTGAAATAAGACAAATTGTACATAAATGGTTGGCTAAAGAAAATGGTGTATTTTATACAATTTATATACAGACAGAACAAATTGCCGGAACTAAAAACGACCTTGCCACGCGGAAATCTCCTGGACATATTACTTGGGTTAGGACTTTTGGCCTGATATTATGCATTGAGCACCCTTCAAAGTTGTACAAAATCGAATCTGCATTGGAATAAGACAAATGGTATATAAATGGTTGGCTAAGGAAAATGATGTTTTTTTTTTATACAATTTATATACAGGAAGAACAAATCGCCGGTCCTAAAAACGATCATGCCATGCGGAAACCTCCCGGACCCATTTCTTAGGTTAGGGATTTGGGCTTTATATTCTGCCAAGAAAACCCTCCAAAGTTGTACAAAATTGAATTTGCATTAAAATCAGACAAACGGTGTTTAAATGGTTTGCTCTGGAAAATGGTGAATTTTCCGAAATTTTACACGAATTACATACAGAAAGAAGAAATCGACGGTTTACAAAATGACCATGCCATGCGGAAATATCCCGGACATATTTCTTGGGTTAGGACTTTGGGATTTATTTTGTGGAAAGAAAACCCTCCAAAATTGTACTAAATTGAATCTGCATTGGATTCAGGCAAATTGTGTTTAAACGGATGGCTAAGGAAAATGGTGATTTTTATACACTTTATATACAGAAAGAACAAATCGCCGGTCCTAAAAACGACCATGCCATGCGGAAATCTCCCAGACCTATTTTTTTTGTTAGGGATTTGGGCTTTATATTCTGCAAAGAAGACCTTCCAAAGTTGTACAAAATTGAGACGGCATTAAAATCAGACAAACGGTGTTAAAATGGTTTTGCTCTGGAAAATGGTGAATTTTCAGAAAATTTATACGAATTACATTCAGAAAGAACAAATCGACGGTGCAAAAAATGACCATGCCATGCGGAAATGTCCCGGACATATTTCTTGGGTTAGCGCTTTGGGATTTATTTTGTGCAAATAAAACCCTCCAAAGTTGTACAAAGTTGAATCTGCATTGGATTCAGGCAAATTGTGTTTAAACGGATGGCTCAGGAAATTGGTGATTTTTATACAATTTATATACATGAAGAACAAATCGCCGGTCCTAAAAACGACCATGCCATACGGAAAACTCCCGGACACATTTCTTGGGTTACGACTTTGGGCCTTTTATTGTGTAATGAAGACCCTCCAAACGTGTACAAAATTTAGTTCGTATTGGAATCAGACAAACGGTGTTTAAACATATGGCTCAGGAAAATGGTGATATTTATACAATTTATATGCAGGAAGAACAAATCGCCGGTCCTAAAACGACCATGCCATGCGAAAAACTCCCGGACATATTTCTTGGGTTACGACTTTGGGCCTTTTATTGTGTAAAAGAGACCTTCAAAACGTGTACAAAATTTAGTTCGTATTGGAATCAGACAAATGGTTGTGAGACGGTTGGCTCAAGAAAATGGTGATTTTTGTTGAAAATATATACGATTTATATACCGAAAGAATAAATCACCAGTCCCAAAAGCAACAATTTTACAGGGACTTATAATAAACTTGATAATTACATGTTGTTTTTTTTTTAAAGTCCGTAGCGTTTACTTTAAAATAACTAACTGTGCATGACATCAATTCCGGTAAGTAAGTTCTCTAAAGTGCATTTTTGTCTCACTTACCTTGCTTTCAATCTTAAAAAAGAATCGAAATAATGTCAATCTCAGTTTTAGAAGGATGTTGTCACTGAGATGTTGCTACTTTAGTCGATTTACGGTTACAGAAAGTGAAAAAAGAAAATCCATGGTCCAAAAATGACCATGCCACGCGGAAATCTCAAGAACATATTACTTGGGTTAGGACTTTGGGGCTTTTCTTGTGCACAGAAGACCCTCAAAACTCGTACAAAATCGAACCCGCATCGGAATCAGACAAATGGTGTTTAAACGGTTGGCTAAGGAAAATGGTGTTTTTTATACAATTTATATACAGAAAGAACAAATCGCCGGAACTAAAAACGACCATGACACGCGGAAATCTCCTGGACATATTACTTGGGTAAGGACTTTTGGCCTTATGTTATGCACAGAACATTATCCAAACTTGTACAAAATCGAATCCGCATTGAAATAAGACAAATGGTAAAATACAGAAAGAACAAATCACCGGTCATAAAAGCAACAATTTTACAGGGACTTCTCGTTATTACTTTTCTTGCGGAAGGGCTTTGAGTCTTATATTGCTGTGAAGAACATCATTTAAACAGATATTATCAAATAGATAATTACATTTAAAAGCACGTGGCGTTCATTTTACAATAACTCACTGTGCTTAACCTCAATTCCTATAAGAAAGTTCTCTAAAGTGCGTTTTCTTGTCACACTAAACATACTTTAATTTTTACTAAGTACCGAAATAATTTAAAGATTTTGTCTCCAAGATGTTTCTTTTTCAATCGATTAATGGTTATTGAGAGAAACAAATCAAATCGTCGGTCTAAAAACGACCATGCCATGCGGAACTCCCCGACATGCTTCTTAGGTTAGGGCTTTGGTCTTCATATAGTGCAAAGATATTCTTTCCGTATATGAATTGTATAAATTTTCTGAATATACAACATTTTGTAGAGCAAACCGTTTGAAAACCATTAGTTTCAAATGCAGATTCGATTTTCTACACGTTTCGCGGGTTTTCTGTGCACAATATAAGGCCTAAAGCCCTATTCCAACAAAATGTCCCGGAGTTTTTGCGTGGCATGATCGTTTGTTGTTCAGGCTTTTTGTTCTTTTTGTATATAAATTGTATAATAAACTCCATTTCCTGTGCCAACCGTTTAATCCGCACGTGTCTGATTCCAATGCGGATTCGATTTTATACAAGTTTGGAGGGTCTTGCGTGCACAATGTTAAGCCAAAAGCCCTAACCCAAGAAATATTTCCGGGCGATTTCCCCATGGCATGGTCCTTCTTTTTGACCGGCAATTTATTCTTTCTGTATATTAATTGTATCAATTTTCGGAAAATACTTTTTTGAGGTATGTGCGACACAAGTTGAAAATTGCAAATCTTTACTAAATCAACGGGAATAACTCAACATAACTTGACAAAAAATAATTTATCCACTAGCAAAACTTCACAATCAATGCTGAGTAACATTCCTGTAAAGTTTCAT
The DNA here is from genome assembly GCF_026571515.1 of Ruditapes philippinarum. Lineage (NCBI taxonomy): Eukaryota > Metazoa > Mollusca > Bivalvia > Venerida > Veneridae > Ruditapes > Ruditapes philippinarum. The sequence goes on from NW_026857769.1 coordinate 574,054, forward strand.
GCCTCTTGTTTAAATATTTTTGAGCTATATGCGACACAAGTTGAAAGTTACAAGTTTTACTAAGTCAAGGCCAATTACTACACAAATACTGAATAAATCCACACGCAAATACCTAGGTGGACAACTAAACACGTTGACTACGCGCGACATAACATGAGGACGGACTGGCGGACAAGGGTAAATCTAAACATAAGGGGGAGGGGGCACAAAATAATCTCATTTTCGACTTTGTCTTACATAAGCTGTCTATCAGAATGTTGGCTTTCACTTGGCTCAGTGAAGTTAAAGGGGGGGGGGGTGGTTGGGGGCGTCTATGGGATAGGCATGGGCGACATAGTTTAACCAAGTACAGTTTGATTCGCCTTTTAGGTAATATTTAATTTATTTTTATTTTGCAAGAATGCAGAGAATATCTTCGTATTAAAAGATTTAATGGCAAGTGGTCCTGAAATAAATACCACATAAATATCTTCTACATCGCTATAGAGACATAACTTACTTTTAGTTAACAATAACACTAGATTATTATTTTTCTCATCAAACAATTAAATAATTATTGAAATATTTAATTCATTGTTATGAAATTGGATGCTTTTCTGTGATAAAAATTCCATTTTTAATTCTCATTGGCTAGGAAAACAAAGCTCACAATTGAATGAACATTTCTTGAAAGGATAAAAAGTGCATTGAACACTTAACATTATATTACATAATTATTTCTTTTTCGTCAACTTGACGTTGATTTGATAGAGACACATTTCGCCCATTAAATCATGATGTTCATACAGAATATCTGCGCAGAACAATAAAATACCATTAAATGAGAAGTAGTCAGACAAAAATCAAACATTGCTATTAATGAGCTGTCAATTTTCTAGAAATTGTAAACAAGTTGATATTCACCATACAAAAACAATTTTGACCGATTGTTTCGTAATCTGCAGTTTCAATAATATTTCTAATTTTCAGCAGATACATTGTATATTGTTTATAGCATTAAACTAAACAAACAGAGCTTTCAGGTTTTAAAGTAACATGTTTTAAAGAAGAATGATGATCATAAACATTATTGAACTGAATGTTTTTTAATGTTTTGTCACCAGTTTAAAACCAAGTCAGACAATACATCCGTGCAGTCCGCCAAGGCTTTATACTGTTGGTAGCTAGGTTTTTGTATTTTAGTATTAAAGTCCTTTGAACTTTGAATGTACTGTTTCAAATTCATTTTACATTGATATCCCGAATATCTCTTTCCTCATACACTTTCCTATCAACAATCTCAACAAATTATGTTGCACGCTTTGAACGCACATGTTCAGAAAATGAAACGTTATGACAAATTGCATAAAGAATTTTAGATATGTACATATTTCAGTCATATTAGGCAATATTCACGATGACTTCTTTCATATAAATCTTTGACACCACATATAGCAACTTAGAAAGGGATAGTACGTTTAGTGGTTACTAGACCAATGGGCCTACACTGATTACAAACATTCTTTATCAGTAATTACAGACCATATAAATTAATATTTTCCTACTCCATATAATTATTAAAACATACCTTACATATTTAAGGTAATTTCTTAATTTATCATTAAAGATTTTTTACTAGGGTCCCTTACTAAGTAGGGCTAGTTTCGCATATTTTGACCCATCTTGTAGGTAAATCTATTGGTTTTAGGTGACATAAGTCAGCTCATATAAATTTGTTTGATCACTTCACAATATCTCACTATTGAAAACACCTTTTTAAGTTCTAAAGTAAAATAATCTGCAGACGGTCTGCTATCAAATAAACTGCTGGTATATTTTGAACAACATTAAACGAAATCACATAAAAGTGAAATGGGGTCGAGATATATCAAAATCAATCAATATAAGAACAGTGTAAAAGATGAAGCGATATTCTGTTTTCTTACATTTGTATGAATAAAGTTAAGACATTTTCATGTTTTTGCTGCACAAGTTTGATGTGAATGCATTACATATGAGATAACTCAATGATGTTGAAGTGATGTCGAATCTTGAAAAAGTAAATATTTTAACTCAGAACAAAGGCAAACATTTAATTTACTATCGATACAAAAGAAAGGAGCTTTTATATTATTGAATATGTATTTGAAAGACTTTGTTAATTATTTATCTAATATATTTCAAATATCATTATTATTCTCTGAAGTGTGTTTCCTGCAATATTTTAGTTTCTTTTTTTTTCACCGTAGAAATTGTCAAGTGATATATGAAATTATATGTGTAATTATATAATATAAGAATGCTGCACCAACGCTGCACAATATTAATTATGATAATACAAATGAAAACGGGAGATCCGCCAAAAATGAAAGACGTTAAAATTTCAGACTCGGTTAAACTGAGTCTGTTCATGAAATATTTTAAGCAATGCTCTATTTTTTTGGTGTGCTGACACCCTCTTCTATGTGTCTTCAACACTAAATTTACTAAAATGTATTATCAAGAAAGACCAGGAAAATATAAGAACACTTTGTACTTGGCAAATTTATGCAGATAACAAACAGAGTGAACAGCTGTGGTTGTTATGCCTTTTTGGATGTCTTGCTACTCAGCAGTAATGATATAATATAATTTCCGAGTGTATGAGCGCACGTGAACATATGACTTAAACAAATATCTTGGGAGTTCAAGGATGGCTGCTAGCTCGACGAACTTTCTTGCAAAAATAATTTTATCTTAAAATGTAAAGATATTATTTGTTCAATTTTGTTTGCATTTACAGATTCGGTCATTATTAGTATGTAAACGAGTATATCAGCTCTTGAACATATAGAAAACAAATAATTTTTCACTGATGATGTAAATGCAAACGAAACATTTTTCAATCTTTTTCAAATTTATCTTTATTTGAATATAAAATATTAAATATTAAAATTTTCTACGCACATATATACTAAATTACGACATAATTTGAGAAAATTTATACCAATTAGCAAAATAATATAATTACGGTTTATTTTGATATATATATAATGTCCCACTGTGATGGCGGAATAGCTAGACAATGAACATCCAGTTACTTTAGTATTACCGCTTTCACGCAGCTGCATTGAAACACGTGTATTGTTCTTTTGATAAAGTAAATAATGCTAAAATGATTTGATATACTTATCAAAAAATTTCGAATGTTAAAATGTGCAGGAAAGAGATAAATCGTCGTTAAATTGGACCGTCAACCAATCAAACATGACTGGAATACGTTCTTTCTTCTGCGGTATTGTAAATGTTTAAGCACTCTTTTCTTTAGATCGTGGCGAATAAAAAATAATTAATTAATGTCACTGGTATACACTTGTATGATATAGTCTATAATAACATCTTTGGTATATTAAAGTACTTCTTAGAGTGCTTTTTTTTATAAAATAATCACATAATAATCATGTTAGTACAAGGAGGGTATGTCTTTCGTTTGATTGATTTTTGCTACTGAGTATATCAGATTGATTCTCGCTACATTAAGTAGGTCATGATAACCCCGAAATTTTCTCTGATTATATTTTAATTCAGGGTTTCCCTCACGCTGTCATTTCCTTTATAGTACAAAAGTACTGGTATGTCCCAGCAACTTTATAACTTAATATATATACATTATGTGTAAAAATATAATTACATCATTGAATACGAGTATTATATTACTGCTTCATTGTCAAATACATTTTGTTGTAAGCTTGCTTGCATACATGTTTTATTCGATTTTGAACATTTTTGTATTATCGCTGAGTACTACTCAACCTATGTACAATTTCTCACTGGGGGCACTTTGCTCACGTAATTAGAAGTTCCTTCAAACAATAACTATTGGCATTAGGGGTCAATACTCACGAATTCACAACTCATACATTGATTAAACTACAAATACTTCTTACTCCAAGAAATTACTCTCTCAGCAATGTTCTCAATAATGAATAATTACGCACTGATTTACATACTTATTTTATTGAACATTACTTCACAAAGATATACAACATAAACTTATATAACCGCTAAGAAACAATGTGATATTGTAGAAAACAAATCGCCAGAAAAAAAATCTGACCCTTGCTTTAAGTTAACTTTGCAATATGACATGTGTGAAGTCAACATATAAACGACTCAGTCGCCTTATGCTCATAGCATTACACAGATTTATTAAAATACATAAATATTTGGTTCCCATATGCAATTAAATTGAACTGTGTGATTACCCTTATGCTCACTTCTGAATGTATGCCGTTTCACATATTGATAAATATTGACAAATGATTTTTCATTTTTCTTTGATACATTTAGAACCGTTGTGACTTACTGGCAGACGCCAATGTTTCAGCACTTTTTGATCTTATGGTACTTAAAAAAAGTTATTACAAATTTGCTTGATTCTGTCAAAATCTGTCAAGAAGTTTTTTGAGAATAGAAGAAAAAAACCCGGATGTAACGGTCTTTATTCTATATAATGAAAGATGATATGTATGTGTGAAATGTTTTGGCTAGACAGTTAATTGAATGAGATTCTTGCGCTGCATGGTGAACAAAAAAAAAACAACTTCCCGCCCACCTATAAAACGGTCATTAAGCTTTGCACTAATACAACATTTTATTAGCGAGATTTTGATGTTTTTCAGAGATGAACTTCGAAGGTGGATTTAGGTATATAATTAGTTGCGAGAGATTATGTAGAAAATTGAATAGGAATCATGGTGTATCTTGCCATATTTTTTCCGTTATATCAATATATATTTAATTACATGTTAATAATATAAAATTGGATAATTTTTAACAAAGAAATAGTGCCTTTTTTAATTAACAGCAGATCTAATCTTTTGCAATCACATGGTATAATGATCTTACTTTTTCCGAGCAACAAACAATAATAAGCAGAGTGGTCAATAAATCATTTTCATCTTTAATTAAGATTATTGGTCAGAAATGTGACATGCCAAAATCTAATTCTGGTTTAGCCCAATTACTACAAGTCTACGTTTTTTTTCCGGAGAAACAACTTGTGTGTGAATCCTCATTGTTCATCATATTGTGTAATTGAACCTTTTAAGGGTATTTTACTTATATTATGCCGTCGGTTATAGGGAAAAAACATATTTATTTAAACAAAAATCATGGACAAGAAACAAATTGATTGAGTACTTATTTTGTAAATTTCCGTATATTCAACTTTCTTAATAAATTCCCGTGCGTTGAATAACTAAGACAAGTTCTGTTAAGAGTGTCTCCAGATATAACTATCCAAATACGAGACCAACGCGAGACAATACGAGACTATAGTTTTTTTGAAACTAACTTCTAAAGAAACCTTTATCAGAATATGACAATACCAGAACTTAAATAGAATGATTGCTATATATTAACAACTTAATCACTAAAATAAATGCCTGAAATGCTATTGAATTTATGCTTCAAAAACCTTGATTTTATCATGAATAAAAGCCTTATATGATCCTGATTAACATTTTAAAATGGTCTTTATCTTTGAGGTTGCGTCATTGTTTGACGCCTTCCTTGGTTGATCTTTTTAAATTTGCAATTATTTTAAAAATGCTTGATTTTTTTGTTTTTAAATCTATAAATTTAAAAAGCTTCAAAGATTTTGGGCTAATCTTTAAATTTTTGATTCCCTTTGATAAAGTTTTAAAAATCAAAATAAATGTTTTAAAAAAAAAAAATTTTTTATTTTTTAATTTCTTTCCCCAAAAAATTTTTAAAAATGTTTAAAAAGATCTTGAAATATTTTTTAAATTAGGGTTTAAATGCTTTATTTACCTTTATATTTAATTCTTAAAAAAATTTATAAATTTTAATATTGTTTGTCTAATTCTTTCGTATATCTAGTGAAATGGTTTACGCCCCTTATCTGTGAACGCGGGCTTCAAAACCTGACCCCCTTTCAAAATTCAATTTTGTTTAGTTTCGCTCATTGTTTTCTTGTTTAGGGAACACGCATTATTTTACTTGGGAACCAAATGCCCCACGAACGTGTCACATTGAAGGTTCCATGATAACCGCTAAATAAACACATCTGCGGATGTTTTTAATGTAAACATTTTACCATTTTCGTATTCTGATTAAGCCGGTGCAAGGGGGCGAGGACGAAATTACACTTTCCAGTACCGTCTGTGAACAGGATCAATCAAACCGAGCCTGCAATATTTTCAATTTTGTCGTTTTGGGCGTTCGTGAGGGAATTTTAGAATTTAACTGACAATACTATCTTATAAAGTCCGTTTAACTGTAAATAATTGGAGAAGATGTCGTGAATGGCATTTATTTTGGGATGTCGCTTGTTGTCATGGCGTCATAGAATTAGGGGCTTATATATACATGCATATGGTGTGTTTTATTTAATAATAACAATCCGCTTAACGCATTCATGATGTTGGCAGAATTCCTGTTATGTATTTGCAAAGCTTTGAATTTGAAACAAAAGAGATTTTTATTGTAATTACTTGATCAATTTAGAATCTATTAATTGGTCGAATTTATTCTTGGTTGAAAATTGTCGAAAAAAATTTTGTCGAAATTGAAATGAAAGAAAAGAAAAACAAACATAAAATACAGGTCAATATATTAAATATTTTCGTGTTATAACATATTTTCCAGTCTGTTGTCGTTGTCTCATTGTCGATGAACTTACGTTTCGACAATATGTCATATTCGACAAACTGTCGTATTCGACGAGATATCTTTCCACGAAATGTGGTGCATCGAAATTATTGGTCTGACAACAATATAGGGTCTAGCAACACTACAAGGATGTGTTTGCTGGCATTTCTCTATATTTAAGAGAAGGTTAATCACCTTGGAAAGAATAAGGGTTAACCAGAAGTTTTTCTATACACTGTGGTTCTCGTTATCTGGAACTTGTCAATCAAGCAGTGATGTATGGGTAGATTTCCATCACTTTTTGTTCTAAAACGGGACTTAACAAGCGGAGGTGACAGATGCTATGGACCTAATATATCGCCTTTTTGTCTAGATCGCAGCTTTTCAAAACGTTAAAGTCAATGTCAGTTTGTAGGATCATATCTATATCTATGTATCTATATCTGTTACATTTGATTATTTTAAACGTGTATTCTACACCACTGTAAATTGTCAAGATGTACGGCAGACAATACTGTTGTTTATTACTTACACGTGACAATATTTAAAAAGTTATAAAATAAAATGAAAGATACAGACAGATCAAATTGTAAACGTACCCTTCATGCTTCATGCGGGCGGTGCGGGGGTGGGCTTCGGATGATTTGCATTGTGTTGAATTCTTTTGGAGTTTACAGTTATTGTAAGTGGATTTCTTTAAACGAAACTTGAAATTCTGATACCCCTGAAGGAATTGGTATTAGTTTTGCGCACATTTTATTACAAAATGTAACTTGTAACATGTGCTTCTTTAATACAGATTATGTTCTGTTCTGTTCTTAACAGGGATTGTGAAATCCACAATTTAGTCAAATATGTAAGTGATTTATAATAAAATATATCGGACTTCGGTACTCATGTAAAGGATATGCTGTACTGGGTCAGAAAGTTCTATTGATTTTTCCGTAAAATCATTTTTCTCTCTACAACAAACCTACATTAAAATCGAGTTGTGCGTTTTTTGTGTTTTGTTTGGTATATCTGACAAAGTTTTTAAGCAATTTTTCTCCTATTTTCACATTTTTGTTAATCCAATCAACTTGGGTTTAATTGATTTGAATGGAATGACACTGACGTGTCACACGAAAGGTTACAAGATAACCTCCATATGAACAAATCTACGGATGTTTCAAAATTCAAATGTTACCAGTTCATGTTAAATGTTGAATGTGCTTAAGGCGTTGCTAGGAGGCGTGGACTGTAGCTTGCAACTTCCACTATCGTCCATGAACAGGCTCAATCAAACTGAGCCTGGAATAATTTCAATAGTGCCGTGTTGGACTTTCTTTTCGGAATATTGTTCTCTATTTTACGCGTAACAATGTGAAAGTTGTGTCTCTAGACGTGAGACGTCTGTTATTGGACTAAAAAACCCCAAAACAAACAGTTTTATAAGCAGGAATCGCATTCTTCTCAATATTGACATCTACCACCTAATCAACGGAATTAAATGAGCACATATACTGACCGTGTAAACAATGTAACTGTCTAACTAATACTTCACACTCATGAAAATAACAGATAGGAAACAAACTGTGCTTTTCTCTTACCATATGAAACAGTGTTGTTATCTATTCGTGTAAAATTATTATACACTGTATTACAATTGTAAATTATATTGCTATTCGTTTTTGTTTATTTAAGAAATAATATATCCAAAACTGTGATTTTATCGCTCAATAACATCACTGTTTGGAGTTCGGATGCGAGGAATTATATCACGAGGGCGTAGCCCGAGTGATATAATGATGCGCATCCGAACGACAAACAGTGATGTTATCCAGCGATAAAATCACCGATTTGGATATATTATTTCGATTTTAACACGACATAAACAAAAAAATGCTGCCGTACCTGCTATTAAGCAAAATTGCGCCTGATTTGTTTCCGTACTTATTGTCAGCGCGTCGGATTTTATAGTGGTTTCGTCACATGTATAATGATTACGTCACATGTCTAAATATAGAACGTCAAACAGTGACTCTATTGCATAACACTTTCGGTTCTCCTATGTTCAATAGGGAAAAATGCGGGTCGTGTTAGAATTGTAATTTTACTCGTATTTTATTTTAAAGAAAAACTAGAAATTATATAGTTTGACAGAATAGTGCATCTGAACTAAGTCAAATATAAATTATCCCTCACTTTTGTGAAAATAATTATAATAACCTCGGTTCACATCTTGCACAGCAGACTGGTTTTCCGTTAGTTTAGCCATGCCGGAAATTTCATTTGGCATGCGGGTGCCAGATGAGTCGTGTGGCATGCTTAGGATGACGTAATTTCACCGTTATGAAGTTGAACGCTGTTGTGAGAGAATAGTTACGGTGTAACGACAATTAATGTTATTTTCCATAGTAAATTGTTTAATTAAGGTAAAGAATTTAAAATATGATGGAATATGGTAGAATATGCAAGAAAAAATATCGGCAAGCCTCGTAACCGCCCTATTGATGGGTCTCCTTGGGACGGATATTCCAATCCGAACCGCGACATATGACATATATTATTATTCCTGTTTCTTCTATGTAGACTCACATTTATTCCACAGTGATTATTATAACGACTTTAATTACAGAAACGGTTACCAATAATATAAAATTTAAACAAAAGAGTCTAAGCAATGAAAGTGATACATCGCTTTTTTAAAAAATTATCACGCTACATGGAACTATCTGTGACTTAAATGTGAGACAGTTGCTGCAACAGCTAAGCTTAATAATTTTAACTAACATGATTTACAAATTTCTAATTAAACAGTGGTTTAGGTGCCTTTCAAACTAGGGATAGTGGGTTCGAACCGTATCGAAAAGGGGTTACGACCACGTTTCTCCAGTCTTTGTTAGTTCTCGGGAGCACATTCAAGAGTGATTGTAAAAATTTCAAGCTTACATCACAATCTAAGAAAAAGGAATTTAATGTTTTAAACGAATACATACATTGTTTAAAATCTTATTACATTTACATATTTTTGAATTGTCAGACAATTTGCCTCGGTAAGTTCAGAATAAAACGGCTTCTGTCGGCTCTCTCATAATCCTTCGAATACTGGTATAGGTTAATTAATTTCTAGAATTGAAAACTGGAATAGGTAAATAAGTAGTAAATGCTGAAGATTTATGAAATGTATTTCTTTATTCTTAAATAACAGACATTTGTTGCAAATCTAATTTGGTAAATTGCAAGCTTCTGAGAGAATATTTCCTAGATGTTGATTGAAACTTTACAATTTTGTTGAAAACAAATTACCTCTTGACATAACACATTAATCTGGTATTTGATTAAACGGCAAACAATTTGTTTGTTCTATTTCAAAGAGATTTCAAGGCATAGTAGAATGAATGACTTGTCATAAAAAACTGATATACACACATATATAATAAAGTAAAACTTAATACATGTACATGTACTCTTTTCTTTTTGGTATTTATTAATCTTTTTGGCGTTTGGTTTATAATTGGGAAGAATAATGCACGGGGCACGAGAATTTCATGAGTTTTTCGCGGTTTTAAATCATTCGAGGTTTACTACACAGTTCGCAAGATTCACCAAATTTCTTAAATTGAATTGCATTTAACTCGATGAGCGAGGAAGAGGATTCACTTCCCAGAGGGAAACCATAAGCGATGAAAATGGAACGCCTTCGACTCCGGTGAGAAACGACATTTCGTCTTTTGGATAAACAGAGAGGCTTAATCTTAGACGAGTTAGAATTCAGATTTAGGAATTTCGGCGGCAATAAATCGGCTAACGCAGGTACTTTTGAATTCAAAACAGATCTTGTAAAAGACAATTTAATTTCAATTCTGAACTCCTGAACAATTTGAATAGAATAGAGGCTTTGTGTGATTTCAAAAACGTTTCTGCCATCAAAGATATTGCTCAAAACGAAGCCTTGGAGATTCATAAACGAAACAAGCTGTTAAAAATAGCCGACAAACATGGCTGGGATACCGTCAGGGAATATGACGCAAATTAATAATAATAATAAATTAAATAATAATAAAAAAACAGAAACATGTAAATTAGTGATTCCAAATACTTAATGGTTATCTTGAAAGAATTTAATTTTATTATAGGAAAAAGAAAATATTATTAAAGGATCACTGCAGTTGTCCTTTAAACGAGTTTGTCGTTTAGTAAAGGTGTTTATTATTGAAAAGATTTACAGTTATGAAAGGATCTACAGTTATCCTAGTAATGAGAATTATTTATTGAGAGGATCTACAGTTATACTAGTAATGAGTATTATTATTGAAAGGATCTACAGTTATCCTAGTAATGAGAATTATTTATTGAGAGGATCTACAGTTATCCTAGTAATGAATATTATTATTGAAAGGATCTACAGTTATCCTAGAATGAGAATTATTTAATGAGAGGATCTACAGTTATCCTAGTAAAGCTGAATTATTATTGAAGGATTCATGGTTATTCTAGTAAAGAGTATTTATTATTGAAGAAAATCAGTTATCCTAGGAATAATCATTACTTTTATAGATTTTTTCAGTTTTTTCTTAGTAAAGATTATCATTCAAGGATTTACAGTTATCATAAGAGAAATTTTGAATAATTTTTAGTTTTTGTTGTTGTTGTCTTTAGGAAGAATTTTGAGAAAGATTTATAGTAAACCAGAGATTATTTTCAGAATTGCTGTGTATAAAATATTTCATGTTTATATTATAGCTTTATTATTTCACTGATTTTGAGAATTGCTTAAAATTTTGTACGAATGTTTTCTTCGGGTTACCGACGGTTCTTTATAACATCTTTTTGTATTTGCAGGAGCGTAAAAATCACGCAATATGAGAAGAGATTTCAAAGTTTTCAAATCATGTTTCTCTTGGAACAGCAGCTAGTATGATACCGGACATAGTTATGGCTTCTAAATCCAAGAATACCAATCAAAAATACATCGGATATTTCAACAAATTTGACGTTTGGTGTGGTGAACATGGTTTTATCAGTTTACCAGCTAAAATAACTTCGGTTTGTCTTTTTCTGTGTGATTTAACTATCAGTGAAGTGTCTAATTCTGTTCTGGAAGGTTATTTTTATGCAATAAACTGAAAGCACGAATAATCACTCTTTGATAATCCGTGTGCGCACAAATTAACCAAACTGACTTTTGATGGAAGCAGACGTATCTTGTGCCAACCCAAACGGAAGAAACAACTAGTTACAGCAGACATTTTGAATCGTATTGTAAATTTGTATAGTAATGGAGGAAAGATGAACTTTAAAGATAATAGATTATGTACAATGAGAATAACATGTTACCGAATAACAAAAATGACCATTTTCATTGAGTTAAGAGTTTTGTGCCCTATATTGCCTCAAAACTTGTGCAATTGCTAATCTGAAACGGAATCGCAAGAATGGTGTTTTAACATTTGACATCAAATAATAAGTTTTTTTAACGAAAATGTATGCTACGCGGAAATTCCATTGTCATATTCTTTGGCCTAGATATTGGTGCCTTATATTGCTGTAAAATTAATACAATTTTAAACCGAAACGATATCATACAAATAGTGTTTGAAAGGTTTGACTCAGAAAATTAAATTGTGTTTTGTATGAAAGATTTTACCTTTCATAAAGATAAAGAACATTCGCCGGTCCAAATATCGACAATATCACGCGGAAATCTGTAGGCCATTTTTCTTGGCCTACAGCTTGGTGCCTTATATTGCTGTAAAGCTGATTCTCCAAATTAATACAATTTTTAAGCCGGAATGGAATCACACAAAAGGTGTTTGAAAGGTTGGCCTCAGATAATGGTGTTTTTTACGAAAACTGTAACACTTCATATAGATAAATAACAATTCGCCGGACCAAAAAACGACCATGCCACGCGGAAATCTGTAGGCCATATTCCTTGGCATAGAGCTTGGTTTTATTGTATTGCTGTAAAAGTGATCCTCCAAATTAATACAGTTTTCAAGCCGGAACGGAATCACGCAAAAGGTGACGCAGAAAATGGTGTTTTATGAGGGTTTTTACCTTCATATAGATAAAGAACAAATCCCCGGTCCAAATAACGATCATGCAACACGGATGGCCATATTCCTTGTACCTTATACTAACCGAGTGTGTATGTTTCATGTATTTTTGTGTTTTCTTTGCTTTTATTTCTATCAATAAAATTACAGTACAGCATTAATGCATCTTTCGTATATTCTTGAATTACACAGATAATTCTATATATCCATGAGCAATTTCTGTAATGAAAAGTGACTTGAAGGATCACGGGAAACACACTGATAAGAATTATAATGTCATTTGGAAAATATTTGATAAATGATTTAATACACCGTCATTTAAAACACAACATTTGCCCTGATAAAATATGAAAATATATAAGCTTTTGTTATGATAGTAAATTGGATATCTGCCTATGTTCTTAGTAAAATCATATTAATTCTTCATGATTCGATATGATTTTATTTTGTTAGTGTTATGTAGTACATTAACATCATTTTGTGCAGCAGAACATTGTTCCTTTATTCCTAAAATACAATATCACTTTATCTTTAGCCATTGCTTGTAAACTTTCATTGATTTTTATATATATCTCAACAACGTTTCATGTTATCTTTTGTATGAATCAATATATGTAGAGTATTCTTTTTTAAAAGCAGCAAACCTTCAGATTCGTAATATTTTGTTAGAATTCGACAAGTTTTTTGAATAATAAATGCTGATATTTTGACAAGAGAACAAATTCAGTTACTTGAGCTGACATAAGTCGCATAAAATGAATTAGTCTTCAATGAGCACATTTTCTATAAGCTTTTAAAAATATTGATCAATGCAATAGAAATGTATCATTTGGATGTTCTTATTAAAATAGATCTGGAAAACATAAAGCTAATTTCTAATTTATTTCAGTGACATTACGCTCATTTTTCCACTGTCAAGTTAAGTTGAATTGACCATATCAAGTAGAAGCAGTTCGACCAGCTCTAAACTGTTGGTAGCTAAATTTATTGTACACTGTTATTGAAATCCCTAAACTTCATATTGACTGTACCTAACACAAAATAGGGCAAATGTATAACACGAATTCTGCATGTTAAGTACTAACTTAAAACACATTCTATTTGAATGCTTTCGCTAATTCGATGTGAATATCATGTCTGTGTTAACTTTAAGTTAATAAGGAGGCTAATCATATGTACATTTTATGTAGACAATTAGCGGCACAGTAAACCTTGTAATAGAGCGTTTTAATGGCAGTTGATCAACTTAATACAAGCTAACATTTTTGTCTTCTCATACATTTTATATCGGTATTTGCCGAGTATCGTTTGGATAATATTACGTATCGTGACATAAATCCTACAGCACTGTATCGCATCAAGAATTTTGCGCTGGGGAGTTTTGTCAGGATATAACAAAAACAGTGGAGAAGGAGGTCCAGATGTCAAAGAAACAAATATGTATAATTTTAAAAACTGTTCTTGGTAAGTATGATAATCTTTCTATAAAAATATAAAAATTCTTTAAAATAAAAAAACCCCAACACATCTTTAACGTAGCCAAAAACTAAAATGACCATTTTAAAAATAAAAGTTTATTACAATAACCTTTGTGTCAATATACACTGATAATGTTATAAAGTATTCTGCACACTTGAATACAGCAACTATTATTAGCTTGCCATAATAAAGTAGAAATAGACGATCAATGAATGTTTTTTTTTGTTACACATGTACATCTCCTTTAGAAGAAGTAAATGATAAGAATAAAGTTTCTGTACTTAAAATTTTAGGTAAGATCCATGCTACATTTGGAATGAATCTTTGCCGCAAGAAAATATATTATGAATGTTCTATGAAAAGGTTCCTACAAATATATTTATTGCAATAGCCTCGTGCTATTTTAGAGATGAATACTTGTATAATATTTAGAAAGCGATACAACGCGGTTTCATTAAGAAACTGTCAAATATATAACGTTTACATGTTTGCTTAGCACGTTTAATAAATCATCTATGTTTCAGAAATGTTGAATGAAAATAGACCTTTCACACATTCTTCATTTAATAAATAGCAACAATTTGTAATCCGAAATCTGTTAGCTAGACAGGCAATCAATTTAAGAAGATAATTGTGTTATTCGATGTACAGACGAAATAACACCAAAATCATTCAAAATATTAGGAAACCTTTGTTCAATTAATTTCGTTCTGACTCTCCTTTAAATGTGAAAATCAATGACTAAGTGGTTGATATAGCAATGAACAGGGTGGAGTGTGATGTTTCCAGTATTTTATTCTACAGTACTATAAAATGTGCCTTTTGGCAGATTTATGTGATATGCAAGCTTCATAAATTCTGGTCCTTTTTCAATTTAATTTTGTTTCGCCACTTGTATTTTCGTTAAGAAGATTCACATTTATTTACTGACTGATCATTTTTTCCCGCTTTTGAGAGTGCCACATTGAAGGTTCCATGATCATCATAACATGTACATATATACAGATGTTTATAAAAACATGGCTGTCATTGCCATCGCTTTCATTTCTTCAACCAACTCATAAGTAACTTAAGATAATTTTTTAATAACTCAAATCTTTTCTTAAATTTTTTCTTTTTCTCTTATATCGATGATAAGGTTTAATAATTTTCTTTGTGAAAGCGAGCACATAAATAATCACTACGATATGAAACACTTTTATATACCATATCACTGATAAAAGTTCGTCTATTTGTTAAGGTATTTGTTTATCATATTTATGTATCCCATTGAATTCTAACAAATTAACAATATCTCTCAATATGCTTTATAATCATACAAAAAGTAATTACCTACAGGGATCTACAGTAATCTGCTGTTTGATGTTTAAAATATGATACATACAATAATGTTATTAATATTTTACATTAGAAAAAATGAATTATGTGAATATGCTTAAAAACGATAGCAAAATAATTATAAGAGAACATTGATATATTTATAAAAGCTCTAAATGAATTATATGTGGCCAATAAATAGATTCAAAAGTATCAACAGACATGGCTAAGAAGGAAAATCATGCTAGCAATTACACTCCTTTCTTTATCATTCAAATGAAAGACTTGAAACACAGATTGGTTTCTGTAATTAAATTTACATTACGTGTTTATCATTGACTAGAAAGAGAAATTTCACAATTAATTCAACGTTTCTCAAAGGGATAAAAGTACGTCGACAATTTCACATTACATTATTTATTTCATTTGCGTCAACTTGACGTTGATTTGATAGAGGACATATTTCCCCATTAAATTATAATATTCAGACGGAAAATCAGCGTATAACAGTTGTAGCGCCGATATATGTCCAAACGTCGAAAAATGTCCAAACGACGATAAATGTCCAAAAATTGACGATAAATGTCTCAATCGCCGATAAATGTCCAAAACTCCTTTAACGATAAACGTCCGAAAATTAACGAAAAATGTCGCAACAAATTAGGTGCTCATAAATGTCCAAATCGGTTAACGATAGATGTCTCAACTTTTCATATGCTAATTTGTAACTTATTGTATTGGATACTGTAACAATCTATCCAACTAACCCGTGATTTTACCCTCTGGTTTACCCCCGACGTAAAATGTATCATACATTATTGTGCATGGCCAGTTGCAGATCCGGATGGGGCGCGGGGGGCATGTGCCTTCTTAACTCACCGCAGCAATACGTTTCAGCATTGTTTGTGTTCTTCAATATTTTTGTGCCCCATATAGCGTTGCCATTGTCCGTCCGAGTGTCTAAGTGTCCGTCCCGAAAGTTTGTGAACGGTATAGGGGCGTGGACAGAGTTGCATATTTCTTTACTGTCAAGTGGTCAAAAGTTAAGAAAAATATGCAACTCTATCTGGCAAACAAAGCAGTTAACCTGTATAAACCATGTGAGCTAATAAAGGGGTTAACTGCTTTGACAGTTAAAATCTGACCTACTGATTCAACAGCGAACAGTGCAGACCTTGACAGGATGAAGCATTTGCTTGTCGGGGGATATGGTTCGACAATGGTCGTTATAAGCATATACGCAACACGTGTTAAATGGGTTTTGTGACTTTTCTCTTAAGTGCTGCGAAGATGGTCCTTCTCATGCTAAATTGATTTAAGATATTTGTATTTGATTATTACTCATTCGCGCGTGGTGGACTGAACGCCACTGCCGGGCCACCGCCTTATAAATACAGAGTTTTGAAAGGCTACTTACATGCATCCCTCCAGTGTCGACCCAGATCAGTTTGCACGCAAATGCGCTATTAAACACCAGTAATTGGTAGTTAAGGTTTTGTATGTCCCTACAGTGTGGCACTTTCAAGATCAACCTACATGGTTATACATGAATATAATGTATATACATGTATAATCAAGTAAATGTTCAACTAAATAAGGAGAAGAAACTGCTATATTACCATTTTACACCTTCTGATTGGCTATAATTATGTCGTGGGAACAAGATAATTATTTCGTGGGAACAAGATATTATCTCGTGGGAACAAGATAATTATTTCGTGGGAACAAGATAATATCTCGTGGGAACAAGATAATATCTTGTGTGAACAAGATAAATAAAGACACCCATGTGCCACATCTGTGCCACCGTAATAGACACTTGACGTAAATGTATGTTTTCTTGCTGTGCTGGTTGGATACAAACATGTACATTTAAAAATTACTTATATGTCAAATATTAACTTAACAATGTTATATAAATAACACATGGCTGTCATTTTGCATCATGCTAACTGGTTACTAAAGCATTATCGTTTTTATCAATACCGAGTTATGTAAGGGTTATGTACCCCAGGGTGATATAAGAAATACTCCCCGGGAAATATATTCTAGGAGGGTGATATTCGATCAGAACACATTGTAGGCCTATGGGAGTTTTACATTGAAGGATATATTGAGGTATAATAATATATAAATAACATATTGCTGTCGGGGTGATAGAGGATATTGTCAACCCGAGAAGTTGTATGTTACCCCGAGGCGCAGTCGAGGGTAATATGCCAGTTCAAGGGTTGGCACTATCCTCTATCACCCCGACAGCCATATGTTATTTATTTTATTATACCGAAAAAAAAACCTTAGGTTCCAAAACATTCATAAGAGAAAATACAGATCAACACTTCAAAATTACAGCGATTTTGATCTGTAAACACAAAAATGTATTGGAGTCATTCTATATTTTCGTAACATTTTCTGTCCTACGGCCAAAACTTTGTACTGTCCTAGGATGATAACTTGAGCCTTTGTTTACATAACAAAGACCAATAACAATGCGAAAAATAGGTTAGGCAGATCAATGCCACAATCTATAAAAATGAAAATAAAACTACATGTTATCATATGTCTTGTTAGCGCAGTAGGTAGAGCAACCGTGTCAGTAATGAGTTTATCCGTACAGACAGAAGTTCGACTACTGGTACATTTTTTTTACCTCAGAACAGTCAATTGTTTGACCGGTTTTATGCATACATGAATATGAGATCGAATATTTTATTTCACTGTGATCAAAAACTACAAAAAGAAAAAAGAATAGAAATAAAAAATAAATATATACTATAAAATATATATCATAAGAAGAAAACAAAAAGGGAAACGAAAATAAATGAATAATTATAATGATAAAAAAACAGAGCAAGAAGAAAAACCTGTGGTTATAAAATGGCACTACTTGGGGTTCGAACCTATGAGAATAAAACTCTAAAAGTTACAAATAATTTCAATCTACCGACAGAGCCATAACGGTAATACGCAAACGATACTGTAAGAATAATGCTATATAGTATTTGTAAGTGTTTACTTTTACGATATCGGATAATAATCCAGATAACCCCGTTTTTGGACTTTCCCATGTACCGTTAAGACCAAATTATCATCCTAGGACAGTATATTTAAGAGATTTTACTGAAAATGCAAATGGACACGAAATGTTTAGCTAAAATCTCATAATTTCAACAGTTTCCAGTTTTTTAACGGTTATATAAACCCTTAAAAAATATTATCAGAAGTGCCAATTAGAGCCAATTAGTGCTGTCCCTACACAAAAATAACAGCATTTGTGAAAATATTACAAATCTCATGACAATTTAACTGTCAAAAACATACCCTTTTCGCATTATCTTATGTTTAAGCCAGTCAACTTTGATGTTAAACGCACATTTACAACAGTTTTTGTATTATATTTTAAAATTTGAAATCTGTCCCTTAAGTTTATGTCACTCCTGTAACATATTCATGATCAGTAAAAGTAATAACTGATCCCTAGCTATTAAGAATAAAACAAAGCCTCTAAAATAAAGAGAAGTCTCTAAATAGTAACACAGGAGGTGCCACATGGGATCATCTTGTTTGTATATTTTTGAAAATGCATACTTCTGTTGGCAAGTACTTGCGTATTTTTTATTCCCGTCACTCCTGTAACGGGTAGTATGCTTTAATTGTCAGTACTCTGCATTTACAGTCCCACTGAGAATTTTGTAAAATATGTGGTAAAAGTCATTAAGAACGATTCACATCTATTAGGGATACATTGTTATTTCTTTTACTGAGATTAACATTAAATATGTCACTCATGTAACAGTCACTTCTGTTACAGCTAATTTTGTAACAGTAGTGACCAAATAAGTAACAGTAGATACATTTAAAACAATTATCAGTTAATTTAAAAGTGTAATTTGTAGAAAAGACCTTGAAATTTACTGTATAAACCTATTAAAATTTTCAGATTATACATTAGAAATAATTGTTTACTTTTTATTTATAATTATACGATATAAAATGATACTCATTTTGCATAATTTATGTTACAGTAGTGACAAAATGCGTTGTTATGATTTGGATATCTTATCATAAGGTGTCGACCTGGTGAATTTTCGTATTCTTTGTTCTATAGTAAATCAGTCACAGTTGAGGCTTAATTCTGGATTCCACTGTTCTTGATGAATTATATACTGTCTTCAACTTTAAACATCAACACTATCTGAGTCAAATGAGGCCCAAAATATAATAGGTTAGCCATCTCCTTTTTTCAGAAATCTTCATTCTGTTGTAACACAGTTTAAATTCACCAGTTTAAAAACCCCTGACTGCTGGTGGGTGGTACATCTTTAATCCTTCCGCCAACAAATGAGTTCCTGGAGAATACACAAAAAACAACTTTTAAACTCATCATATAACACACAAAAACTACACACATGCAATAAATACACTTTAATTATGACCAATCTAACTAGAAATGACTTAAATTGGGCCACTTCAAAATTTTAAAGAACTACTTTCTAGACTACAACGGGCTGGGTCTAATTCCGTACCGGGTTGAGACCATAAGAAGAGGAGGCCAAAATTTATCATTTCCATTGTATGTAAACTATCTAAATGAAAGTTTTTAGAACTAATTTATTGATTTTTCAGATATATTTGTTAGATTGCTTCTCCTAGACTTAAACATTGTTACACGAGTGACAAATATGTTACAGTATAAGCGTTTCAGGTATCAAAGAAAATTGTTAATAAGTGATTTTGCAAACTAAATGATACTTTTAGGGGGAAAATGTTACATCCTCTGCCATCATAATTTTATATATATGATTGTAATTCAAAATTTGCAGATTTTTAAAAACATTTGTTTTATAATGTATAAGATATATAGATTGTTTACCTAATTTATCAATTACACTATTGTCTTTAAGTATAACATGTATAAATTGATGTCTTGAGAAGTAGAACTGCTTAAGAATATTTAAATCCGCGAAATTGAAGATTTTCCAGGCTCAGTTTGATTAAAATGTTCCTGCATGGTCCTTTAAAGTGCAAGCTATTGCCCACGCCCCAGGTTATGGTAAAGTGGTAGTTGTAATTAAGGTGAAACTCTTGAGTCAGTAGTAAGTAGTAAGTCATCAGAAAGTTGTAACAAATTTATGTCAGAAGTTTAAGCTGTGAGTCTGAAAAATGTAGTTAGTCGGTAGACAGTAGGTAAGTCAGATGGAATTAGTTAGAAATTAGTAAGTCTGAAGATAAGTTAAAACCTGAAGCTTTGTAAGCCAACAGAAAGAAGTAGGTTATTACAGCATAAGGTTGCCATTACAGCAGAAAGTCAGCAGAAAGGAGTAGTAAGGCAGCAGAAAGAATTAGTACGACAGCCGAAAGAAGTCAGGCAAAAGGAAGTAGTAAGTCAACATTTAGTATTAAGGCAAACAAAATTAATAGTAATCAGAATATAATGGTTATGTTTTAAAGTAGTCCCAGGACAGAATTAAGTTAGGTTAGGTATACAGCCCGAACGAATTTAGGTCACTCAGTGGGTACATTAAGATAGAACTAGGGTAATTAACGTTAGACACTGAAGTCGTGTTAATTTGATTGTCAGGTCGGGTAATAGCCTCAAGCGACATGGGTCTATGGATATGGATTTATATCAGCTTCCTTTTGGGGCATACAAAACTTTCTTTTGTAAGCACCCCGGAAGAATGTTTTAAAAAAGTATTTTCAGTAGCCGGTGTTACTACATGACTGGCTCGTAGCTGTACAATGACTAAATGTATATTGTTTTTACTATTGTTCTGGCATTTATGTTGTACTACGAATAGTCCTTCATTTCATGTAGAAGATCTTTAGTAAAGGTTATTTGGGAGACACAGTATTCTGGTAATTGTTCTGGGGTCTTATTTGCGGAGGGAGTGACATCATATGTTAAATTTGATTGACCATTTGGGCTAGTGGGCTTACTAATTGGGCCAGTTCTACATGTATGATTGTTGTAAATATGGTGTTGAATTATGTTCTGTGTGCGGTAATGTTCTGTAATTGGAATGTAATATATAAATAATAATGGATGTGCTATATGTTTATGCCATTTATGTACATGTATATTATGCATTATAAATGTTATTGTATGTTTTTTGTCATGTCTTTTGTAATTGTCTCTGTTTTGTTATGCGCTATGTTATATGTAAATTGTCATGTCTCTTGTATATACAATGTATGTTATTGTAAATCTATTTTGCTAGTGCTTTCACTATTGCCATCTTATATGTGTAATCCGTCATGTCTCTTGTAATTATGTTATAGCATATCATATATCTGTAATGGACTGTCCGACAATATATGTAATCCGTGTCATATGTCTTGTCTGTTGTAAATATGTTATTGCATATCTGTTATATGTAATGTGCTATTTTACAAGTTTTATTCAATAAAGATATATTAAAAACGTTTTAGTTTAATCTATTATTACTTCTGTCTTACAAAAATAAATGTTAGTAATACATACTAAAGAAAATTACAAGCTCTATTGCGGATAGAGGCTGTCTAGTGCCATTTACCCAGGGATCAAGGCCATATTTTACATGTTACCCGTAAGTTCCAGGACTATAAAAAAAACCCGTGATTTTCATTGCTATGGAACATACATAAGTATGGCACATGTACAAAATCTTGAATGCAACTATAGGTTTAACTAACTTATATTTTTTAATCAACGTAGTATGGAGTGATCAACTGAGTCACTTTAGGGATGAGAGGTCTTATTTGATCATTAATGTCAAGCATGATTTTATATGATTTGGTAAACTAGACTTATCTTTATTGTGTGTTAACGCTTCCTGTTTACTCTTAGACATATTATTGTGTCACTGCTCTACTATAAAAGTGTACAATGTCAAGTGCACAGCTGACCAAGCCATTTCTTGCGTGCGTAAAATACCTTGCTTGTTATTACATTATATTCAATTATAGCATGTGCAATAGTACTATATATCAACTTAGTCCAACACGAATGTATCAACAGACAAAAAGCTAATATATCAAATCAAATTTCGAGAAATTATGCCATACCGAAACGCCTGTTCTTGCTTGGTCACATTTAATTCAGTACTTAAGTCATATAAAATAAACCATTACCTGTAAATTTATTTAAAAAAAAACAACAACCGAAATCTTCAATTCTAGCTTTACATTATTGAAGTACAAATCAACAAAATATGTTTGCATCTCTCTTTGCATCTGCCACTACTGATTGTTGCTGCTACTACTTACTACCACTACTGAACTGACTAATACTAATACACCTACTACCTAAAATGATGAACTCTGTGGTGGTGAGTATACTTAATTAATGCAATGCATGCGGTTATATTTCTTAAAAATTAATACGAAAGAACCGTCGATAACTTTCAACGCCCTATTTAACTTAGTGAACCAAGTGATTTCCCTTGGACCAGACGTTCATCCAGTTTTGACATATTTGTTTAGCCTCTGTACCTAACGCACACCAATCAAATTTTTGATGTTGGTATTTCAATGTTCACTACTCTCGTTTTTCGTTGAAATTTTACTAGCCATTGTAAAAGTAATAAAATTTATGTAAAGTACATCTATAAAATTGCACATGTCTTTCTGACTTTATCTTACACATATATTTTTTTGGCAGATTGATTATGTTAATGTTTTGCTTCACGCTGTACATTTGACAATGGTAATAAATGCAAATTTAAGAATCTTATTTTACATTTACATATTTTTGCATGTTAGCAAAGGATTTTTTTGGATTGAATTATAGCCGAACAAAAATGATATTTGAATTATACGTATTAGTTATTTAAAAAGTAGTGCTTGGCATTAAATAAGTCAAACTTTTTTACCCAATACACTCAAATTACCCAATTACTACCCAAACCCATAATCGCCAATACTTCTAGTAGCAATATAACAGTAACGCATGTTGCTACTAGAACCTTTAAAGCTGCATGCCTCCAGATGAGCCAAAATATTCTCAGAAAATTAACCTTGAGAAAACTGAGATTTTAAGAAAAGTAATAATTTTATATGTTAAAATGTGCGACTAAGGACTGATTTTGCAGTATTTATCACCATATGTCTATACTGCGTTACTAACGCAGTAATGGCTATTTGTGCTTATTTTGGCCTTTTTTTTGTAATAACATGGATTGCCAAAGCTTGCAACGAGCAAATTATTTTCTTTGTTCACTTCAAAATAGTTTACCTTTAATTTTTATTAGAATTAGCAGGAATCTGGAGACATGTACACCATACCGTCATCACCAGAGCCTGGGATCGATACCGGCTACATGGTACACCCGCCAGGAGGCATGCTGTAGGTCGCAGAGGGTCACAGCACCAGCTTAGGATCGGTTTTGTGGTCGTTCTGGCACGTGTGAAGATTTTGAAAGCAATTCTCTTTCGAAATGAACCATGTAATGATGCGGGGTCGTGTTTCCACGTAGTCGGTAACGTAAGGCTTCATGAAGAATTTGCGGTCGAGAAGACCTTGCATACGATCCCAATTGACGCGTCGACATCGCCAAGGCCCGCATACACGTGACCGTGCAACACTGGAGACACGTTCTGTTCACTGATGAGTTCAGGTTCTGCTATGACTCCACAGGTAGGCGTAATAGAGTCTGTAGAGTCTGGAGAAGACGTAAGTACCGTTCAGGATGGCATAATTATTAGTTGAGTGCATGACCGCTACGGGGTGGGGTCAGTTATGTAGTGTGGGGATGCATCAGCTTGATGGACGAACCGAACCTAGTTGTGCTAAATAAGTACCTTGACAGGTCAGAGACTGACGACATCTTAGAAACAATGGTTAGGTTGGATGCTGGAACAGTCGACGATCAGTTCATTCTAATGAAGCGATAATCTCCGTCCATAATGCCAGGGTGGTCCAGGACTTACCTAGAGAGGGAGTCTAATTGAAGCACATGGACTGGCAGCTCGCTCACCTGACTTTAAATCCAATAGAACACATGTTGAATAAGCTGCAGGTTAGAGTTTCAGCTCGTCAGCTGCAACCCAGAACCATCCAGGAGCCTGGAGCCATGTTGGTTCAAGAATGGGCAGCCATACCCGTTAGAACGAACAGAAACCCAATAGGGAGCATGAGAAGGCGCTGCCAAGTTGTCATTGATAGTCACGTGTCACACATACGGTATTAGGTCTTAAACTGTAAAAAAAAACACTTCTTAGTTCACGGTACTTAACGCTTTGAAACAAGAAATATAACAACAAATGAAACTTTACCTACAAAAGCTTTCATAAGCTATAACATTGTTGCCCTCTTGATCATAAAGTATAACCACGATGGCCCTAACGGTATTCCGTACATTTGACATTTCGTCATCTTAGCTGCGACATATGATGATAAGGAGTCTTTAATTGACGCTTTGCAATACATATAGGTGAAAGTTTATTAGTACTATTTACGAAATTAAATTGGTCAGTTGACCAATTTAATTTTATAAATACGTACTTTAAAAATTTTAACCAGCTTAGTATTTTAAATTATTTTTTATAAACAGTCGATTTACTATACTGATTAACAATTCACCAAAATAAATGTGTTACGATTCATTTGAAATACTGCAATCCGATTGGACAAAAAATAATTTTAAACACAAAAAACTATTAAATAGTAAGACTTAAACGTATTTCACAGACATATTGAAATAACATACATTTTTTACATTATTGTAATCATAATGCATTTAACTATATTTTTTAACGTCGAGTAATATCGGAAACTATAGCGCAGTAATTAAAGATTCCTACTACAAAAAGTTGTAATATCCAATAAACGAACTCATATTGATACTACATTTATATACTGATTGATATAAAAGTTTCAAGCCTTTTATAAAATTATACATATAGAGACACTCTTCTATTGTGTTTCCTATATAGTTTAAACTTTTATCATTCTTATTGCAATATTAAACAACTATTCCGTTTATGGTGCTAAAATATTTAATTATTTGTTAAATTATTCACAGCACGCAATAAGTTTGCTGCCTTGTGTGAACCCTTTTTCATATATCAAATAGTTGTTGTCCATAAAAATAAGAAGATTGTAAATTATGCGATGCTCTATGTAATAACAATAATGCGGTGTATTTACAACCTGTTTTATGTACTTTCAGAACATTAAAGTGATAACATGTTCAAACATGATACGTATGTTATTACATTTTTAATGGCACGTAATATATTACTATTGCGATAAAGAAGGTACTGCATTAAAAGTTAGATGAAAGTTGAGTATATAAAGAATATTTTTCAAGAATACCTCAAGGTTCTGCAATAGAGGCTTCATCACTACGTTGATATAAGTGAATGGCTGATAAATTCATTGAAGCATGAAATCAAAGAAAAGTTTGACCCGGACGGGATGATGACAAGAATATGTTGTCGGGGAAAAAATCATACATAGTTCCCTTTGTCAGATTTAGAAGAACATAAACGTATGTCTGAATGGTCAGTTTTCTTTCTCTGTATTATATAAATTAAAGTGATATATTCAGTATTGAACTCATATCGTTGTATTTGGCTTTTGCATTCCTTAATCGGTTATACAATTCTGGCATCTCAATCCGTCTCAAACGCTTCGTGACGCGACTTTGTTAACACAAAGTATTCGATAAAACTGATGAAATGTAGGCTATTATGTTTAAAATTATTATATATTATTATTAATTATTATTAAATTAACGCATTACTATATCTGTATTCTGATTATTAAAAGTAGATTCTATAGATTTCAAGTCACTTTCATCAAAAGACATGACATATAATATCTTTCATGTGGACATCTAGTAAGACATGAATTTTATAGATGAAAATGATGAAGACAGATAGGAAAATGATTGAAATATAATGATAGATATTATCATACAAACCAACAATTGATAAAAATGTGTGAAAGTAAATTGGTGGTTTTGATATTTTGATGACGTAGGGCGTGGGCGTGGATGTGAAAACATATATTTATTTAAGGGACCAATTAAAGAATGAATAACACACAACTGGGGCGGTGCAAGGGAGCGTGCGGATTTTACTATAAATGAAGAAGAGTATAATAATTGAAAATTAAACGGAACGCGTTGATAATGATACCATAATACAATAAAAAGTTTTTTTTACGACAAACAGCAAACCGTTTTAAGCTGCTAAACTAAGCATTAATGCTAGAAAGTGTCCCATATGAACACCCGCCCGGTTTTGTTAGTGGACGTGGACTTTTAAATCTTTTTTACGCAAAATGTTAATCAACATTGAAATCTCTAAATTTGGATTTATGAAGCCATGTTAAGAGTTACAGTGTGAAGTAAAAAGTTACTGTTAATCAATTAAATTAAGATGACACGATTCAAGAAGGTCAATTGTTGAAAAACAAAATTTCGTGTTTTTAACCCCTCCCCCTTCTTAAGTGAAGCAGTTTAATTAAATACCATATATAGTTTTTCAAAAGTTTTTTCCTTAAAAGATACATGAATACTTATTTGAAAAATTCTGGCATTACGTCTTTTACATTTGGTAGCAAAAAGCTTACTTTGCCGGATCCCCGAAATTCTTGATCACCACTTTCACGTGATACCAAGAAATTGATGAAATGAAGAATTCAGTGAATAGAACGAAGGTATATCGCGACTGTCTTGTTCGAAAGCAAAATTGTTAAATTATGCACGTTTTGTAGTCGATATGTTTGAGTTTCTGCTCATCTTTCATTATTAAAGAGAAGAGTTTGAAATATAAGGTCAACGTTCAGACTTTTATTTTAAATGCTACAGGACTGGCTGCCATATGCTTGTAATGTGTTGAGCGCAATAAACAAAGCGAACAAACGATGAAAAACATCGTGTTTAATATCTTGAACGGACAATTTTGACTTATTATCCTTTAAAGACGGCTTATTGATTTAAGATTTTTTAAATATATTATACATGTATATCTTGCTAACTGAAAGGACAGTGTTACCGTCATCAGTAAGTGCTCCTGAAGTCTCGGAGGCATGATGTTTGGAGCAGTTTTTTTGCTCAAGAACAACTTCTTGTTTGTTTTACATAAATGTCCTGTGTGTTGTCTGAACTATCTATACCGAATAATCTTTAAGGCTTAACCATTTAAAGTTTTACCCCTAAACAATGTATTTTTTTCAATTGGGACTCTCTTTCCTGTTTAAGTGTCAGTGATGAATTGTGAGGAATTGTGCTAATCATGCTGAGGTGGCTAATGGTCTTTGAACTCATCTCTTCTTTATCTTGTTAAGACAAGTACAAATCATGAGCATGCAGTTTTTTTGAGCCCGCAGCATCAAATTTCGGATAGTGTCATAGCACTCGGGCAACCTCACTTTTTCAGAATTTCTATTGAGATTATTAATAGTATGTTGTCTGATAGTCACAATCAATTATAGTTTACTAAGTAGCTTTATATCAGTAATGCATACTTCTTTCGTACGTACATATATCATAAAAAAGCATCTGTTTAATTTTTTAATACTAAACATTACACTCTGAATTATGCTTTAAACGGTGTATTCATTATAATTATGGAATTCACCCCTGGCAAAGCCATACTAGGCAGAAAGTATTTAGATAATTTATATAGTAGAAATGTATTCATGAACGTTTTATTCTCTATCATTCTTTAAGTATTACATATACGCCATATCATAAATTACTAAATTATGTATAAATTAATTGCTACAGTATATAAATTAATTGGCTACATGATAATATAAATTATTTGCTAACATTATATATAAATGACGTTTCCTTTAATAGTCTTTATAACTTACACATGTTTTTACGAATCATAAAACCATCAAAACGCATCGCCGAATGAATATATGATTTATAGTATCCAGATACATAAAATATAAACAAATGAATATTTTATTCATCACACTACATATGTAACGCATTTATGTTTTGGAACGCGGTGTCGTTAGGAGATAACACGGTAGATAATGTTAGAAAAACATAAAATATCCTAGAATTTTGTATAATTTTTGGCATATACATAGATATTTTGTGTAATTTTTGTCAATTTAAATTGCATTTATTCAATATTACACAGTTATATGGCTTGCTCGTATTGGTAATACTCATCCGGTTATATTGAAATCATCACAAATAGAAAGATTTATATAAAAATTGCAAATGCATATACATAGTATCAATATTGATATTCAAATTTTCCGAGATTTGGTTTTATTATATTTTGTCCAGAATTACCTAGGTAATTATCTAATGATGCATCAGGTTTTTGTTGATTTTGCCTCGTACCGATATGTTGGTAAATAAAATCAAACTTAACCCTTTACTGTGGATGGCTTGTTGGCTGCGGGTAAGGTCCGTGACGGGGATGACTTGCGGACGATCGGCGTGGCGCGAGAGTAGTGCCGTCATTTTTTACGCGAAACAACGCACTTTCGAGGGCCCCCTTTTGGGCTGAAATAGTGGAAAATGTCCTATTTGGGTCCCAAGACACATAATTTTTCGTTTCAGAAATGTTGCTAATAATAAGTAAGCACTTTTCGGCGCCGTCCCCCACCCAAACGTGCATCAGGGTGTTGCCAAAAAGGGGGGATGTGCCCCCTACTATTTAGGGGGTTTGAAGGGGGGGGGGGGGGGGTCAGAGTCCGCTCTCATGGCGCAGAAAAATGTTTGGACTTGTGGAGTCGCTTAAAATGACCCCAGGTCGATCATAAGGTAGCGTGTTACCAACGCTGAAAAAGCCTTTGACTCTATCTTTAATTCCCTTGAGAAGTTGCAGCACTTTTTTGGAATTAAAATTTGATGGAAAAATTGAGGCAAAATAGTGTTTATTTTTGGCAATTTTGAGAAATCCGCCTTCGTTGCCCATGGTAACAGGAAATTTAAGACTAGCATGTCGTTGTTACAATAAAGGCAATGGTCAGTCAAATTTGTGCCAAGTTTGAATTAGTATTGAAGCATATTTAATAATTTCATTAGCAGTTTGGACTTGTAACAGGAGGCTTTTCAGTGAAAATGGCCATTTTTCACAATATCTCATGGGGGAAAAGGGTTAAAACGAAAAGATTTGGCTTTTCTTTTTTTAAACAAAAAAAGTAATATGTGTATTTTAATTTATTCATTTGCTTTACATTTTTTTTAAACAAAATGGAGACAAAGACAATTTTAAGTGCATGTGTAAAATATTTAAAAATATTTATTAAGATACAGGGTTAAATTCATTTTAAAAAAGTGGATATTTGTTACAATTCAAGTTACAAATAACTTTTCTCTACAAAAAAAATATTTTTCTCAATTGAATAACTCTTCTTTTGGTCTGAAATAATTGGCACAGAGAGGCACCAAGAGGGCTCCTTCACCAGTAAAGCTGGAAAGCACCATATGACCGCTACAGTGTTAGTTTAGGCGTAAAACCAACTAAACATTACTTTTGTTATTTGTTTGCTATTATATTTTGAAATTTATGAATATAATTCGTTGTGTTTTGTTTATTTCCTTAAAAACCATCGCAATTCTTGTGGTAAAGAGTCCAACAAATGTTTTGAAATTTGACATTGGTTCTAAATAAGAAAAATGTTTAGTTCAGCTCTGTCTTTCCTCAAACAAGAGGCTTTGTTTTTCTGTTCCATAAACTAACGATTATTTCAATGCAAATATAATATTTGGAACAAACACTAAATGGCAAAGCTCGTGCACTTGGTAATATTAAACATTATTAAATTTCAAGTAACTCAAATTAATTATATTTTTAAATTATGCTTGAATTTGGCTTGTTTTTCGTGGATTTTCTTTATACTAAATGGGGCATTGCTATAACTGCATATCCTTAAAAAATAATAGACATTATCTGTTATACAAATTTGTTGTCGTAGAAAAATAATCGTTGTAAACCTAAAGGAAGTGAACATTTATGATGTCATTAGTTAACTCTGTTAAAAAGTAACTATACAAATTATCATAACCATCTTTTTATTTTGTTAACACTTTTTGATTTAAATTGCAATTTTTTTCTTAAATTCGCCTTATTCCTCTATTGTATCGCAATATGTTTAAGCAGTTTATTTATATCCTTCAGTGTAAATCCCTTAGTTTAATATTTTATAAAGTTAATAAATTTGCAAAAACCGTGAGTGTCTCTTTTCACTAAAAATGTGTTTTAGTCAATCTATACGATGCATATTCTAACCATTTATATACGGGTATGATAAGCCAATGTTTAATTTATCGCACTTGTAAAAACACTTGCAACAAAGTACTTGTACCCAACCTTGTTATGGCCCATACTGGATTATTAACAATTGAGGGAACAATATTAGTTCAACCTTGTCATATTATACATTTCATTCAATCTAAAATTCCCACGTCGATAACATCAAGAATTTTGTCAAAAATTAATTTTTTGACTTACTTACGAATTGTGTCCTCAGGACAAAGGTGCACTTGAAATATGTTACCCATCATTTACCAAATAATTGCATATACATGTAAAACATGAAATGTAAAAAAAACTTTAGTGATAGAAATTGTTGAAGTATGTAAAAAAGTATAATTTATGCAAGCCTACACATGAATATTGTTTATCAGTCACGGTTGTCATTCTTTTTTGGGGGTTGGGGTTTGCGTTTTACATCGCAGTATCGTAGCATGTAATATAGGGCGACTTCAGCCTTATGGTGGAGGGAAGACCCAGATGTCCTTCGGACACAAACGGATATCGCCGTTCCTGTGTTGTCAGCAACGCTTTTGAATATTACACCAAAATGTCGTGCGTTATATTTAAGAAATTACTGTAAAAAGTAATTTTTAAAAGTAGCAGATAACAAATGTGAATTGAACACAGTCATTGACAAAAATAATTTTATTCTTTGGGGAGTAATTCAGTTTAAGTAAAACTATCATGAACATGAATGAAATATTTAGATATTTATATCTGTCTAGCAATTGTCTTACTAAAGAAGTTTCTTTGGACATTCAGTTGGTATTTCTGGCAACTATTCAAAAATATAAGAATTTTTGTTTTTTTTGTAAAGGCATTTACTTTAACTCATTTTATTTCGTACAGTAAGATAAAAATTGCATCTTGACACATATACGAAAAATCGAGATGAATAATAGCGCCATTTTTCTAGTTTTGATGGAGAGTACACAAAGATAATTTTGCCTTTTTCGATTAAGGTATGTCTAATAAGGTAGGTTTTTGCAAATACTATTTGGAAAAGAATTTATATCATTTAAACAGTATCTCGTCCAAGTAAGCCCTAATCTGAATAAAATACCTTGAATGTGACATAATTGTTATAAGATTCGATTTAATTGATATCAAATGAATAGAGATAGATATTAATAAAGAGTGGTTATAACTTATGGAGAAACACATGTTGAGTGACATGAACTAGTACAAGTTTTTTTCTCTCTAATCTGTCTAATAGAATGAATTCAAATGAAGTTAAACATTCATATATTCTGGATTATACTATAGCATCAGTTACGTATTATCATTGATACATCAACTGGTCTTCTGTTTATAACTTGTTCATATAAGTATTCAGACAAGCAAACTAGCCTACAATCATTTGGCTTTTTATATTGGAATTGTATAGCATTTACAATTGTTGGAGGTTTAATGATTTGATTTTTTTTTCAAAAGTAAATGAAATGCACATGTTCTTAAATAAAGTTACACAAAAATATGCCGTTTATATGTTATTTAAAGTAAGCATAGCTACCTAATCTTCGACTATTTGGCCTTTTTCATGTTCCGATTTAATAATTTTTTATTAGTTGGAAGTTTCATGATTTGAATAAATTTTGTTTTTATTTTAACTTTTTAATAGTTGATAGAATACACATTTTCTTTTATAAATTTAGTAAAAAATTTGCTTTTTATATTATAGCAAAGCACGCAAATAAAATGGACAAATTAACATGAAACGTAAAGCAGTGTAACAAGCTCCGAATATAAAAATAAATTTCTTTTAATAACACAGAAAGTTTACGTTTGTTGTTATACCTTATATCACAAAGGCTTTAATGGAATATGTAGCATTTATTCCGACATATGGAGAGGTGATTAAATGTCATACGTAGTCTTATTATCATGTCAGAAGAAAGTCACTGAAACTAGAACAAAGCACCGACCGAACTTACTAGAAAAAAATAATGAGTTTAAGTGTTGCTTTAATGTTACAATATATCAATGTCAGTTCCGTTAGCTGTAACTTATTTATTTTGACAAATTTACATTATCATTAAATTTAGATATAAAATAGATTAATGCTACAGCTTCAAGAAGACAGCAGAAAAGTTTCTCTGATTTTATTTGAAGGAATATTAGCAAAAATGGTGCCAATTTATGGTTAAAATTATTAGAGATTATCTTATCTATAAATAACTTTATTCAAAATATTAACGCATTTAGTCTGACGCTATAAGCCGCAAATGTAACGCACCCTCAAATTACAATACGCATGCACTAAACGGGCCAATTTAAATATGATTTATGTGTAGATTATAAGCTAATGAATTGTTTATAAAATGCATTAATGTGCAGAGACTGCGTATCTCTGTGATATTTTAAATAGAAGAATCAAATGTAAATAAAAATGGCAATTTGGTAAAAAACATGCTATGCTTTATCATCAAAAATATAGAAGCGAATAGGCAGCATATCGTTAGTTCTTTATTTTTCAAACATTTATGTATACTTTGATTAACATATACATTAAATTTGGACTTTTATATTGTCTCAATTCAAATATGCCGTTATAATGATTAAAACCGGACAGAATTTGATTGTAAATTCTTTTTTCAATTTCAAATTCTTACGTCGATACCTTCAAAAATTTGAACGAAATTAAAGATTTAATGAATATACGTGCACTTAGTACAATAATGAACGCAAATATTGTGTCATATAGTTTTAATTGTAGTAACATGTAATTTATGACCAACAGAGTTTTTAGTTTAAAAATGAAAAGAAATGTGGCACGAAAAAGTATGCGGGGATGTTTGGTGATTTAAAAAGACACAATGTTCTATTTAAAAGTTTTGATTTTGGTGGGGGGTGTGGATAGTACATGATTTAAAAACTTCTGTTTTATAAAAATTCTAAATACCCCATTCAGAAAAATTCCTTTACGTCGTGATTGAGGACCATGAAGGTTTCTAACCTGTAACCTGTTTCAATAAAAGGAAATTTAATAATTGTCCCAAAATAAACAGAAAAATGTTTGTTTCAAAACATTGTTAAAATGTGGAGCATATCTGTTCTGATATTCACAGACAAAAAGAATTCCGAAAAAGATACGTGGTTGTGTTTTCTTAATATAAAAACCACGCCAGTTAAAAGATGAACATTTTATTTGACAGATGTTAAGGTGATTTATGAAAATTAACGCAAAATTACATATTTTTACAAGTGTCTAAAATATTTACATAAATTTGAATTAAACTTAATTATTATGAGGAAAGTCCCTATTATACGTATATATGTTTACAAGCCACTACATTTATGTGATGTCAAATACAACAAATGTCTTCACATTTGACATTGGTTATTGTTCACGACAAATTGTCCTGTTCTATGCGTGAAATTTTAAACAAGAGATACTTTATGTTTTTACAAAAAACACACTTTTTCTTATTTTGAAGAAATATCTAAATAAACAAATGACTGACAATGATATTAATGGAATGTCAAATACAGTTTAAGATATAAAGTAACTTTTTTAACTTTGTACATTACTTTAGAAAATCAAATTTGAAAAATATGAAAAAATGGAATTTTTTCTTGATCTTTTTTAAAGATATTTTTTAGACAAAAACTTTTAAAATGTTTACTTTTATTGAGATTAACATATAATTTGATTATCTTTGATATGTTTAAACACTTTTTTTATCATAATAAACATAATTTGTGCAACAAATTAAACTATAAAAATGATGTAACAGTTTTGCACAAAATCGACGGCCATATTGAACGCCATCTTGGATTTGGAAGAAGTATGAAAGAGAAATTTTGTGAGATTTAAATTTTTGAAAAGGAGAGATTATATGCATGCTTTTGGTGTGAGTTAAAGGTCTGTACAAAAAATTGGAATGAATGAGCTAGAATGTACTCAAATTTATATGGCGGCCATTTTGAAAATGGCGGCCATCTTGAATGAGCAGAGATATTTTTGGGCCCACTTCACTTTTGAAATCTACATGGTCTAAAGATGATTTCCTGAAAGTTTCATGCTTGTATCACAATTTGCACTATTTTCTCAATTTCCCGCCCCACTAAATAACGGAACACGTTGAATGATACCGTAATACAATAAAAAGTTTGAATTTAAACAAACAGCAAACCGTTTAGCTGCTAACTAAGCAAATAAATCTAGAAAGTGTCCATAGAACACCGCACAGTTTTGTTAGTGGGTGGGTGGATTTTTTACTTTTTACGCAATCAACATTGAATCTCTAAATTTGATTTATTACCATGTAAGAGTTACAGCGTGAAGTAAAAAGTTACTTTAATCAATTTATTTAAATTAAGATGACTCGATTCAAAGGTCAATTGAGCGTGCAATTGTTGAACAAAATTTCGTAACTTAAGTGACAATTTAATTAAAAATATATATGTATATCAAAAGTTTTTCTTTAAAAGATACATTGAATACTTTATTGCAAGTTCTGTACTTCTGTTTTAGTTGCAAAAATTGTTTGGCGGATCCCGAAATTCTTGATTCCCACTGTCACGTGGTACTAGAAATTATACATATGAAAGAATTCAGTGGAATAACGAAGGTATGTTTCGAAGCAAAAATGTCAAAATAGGCACATTTTTAGTCGATATGTTGAGTTCTCTCATCTATTTTATGTATTTAAAGAGAGATTTTGAAAGATTAGTACAACGTTAGATTTTCTTTTAGATATTACAGGACTGGTATATATACTGAGCTGCTTAAAAATATTTACTGTACACATACTATCATTATAGTTAAAACAGTGCGTGTATATATATATAAAACTGTACGTTTCGCAAAGTGTTTATTTTAATGAAAATAATCGTGCCCCTTGTGGCTTAGGTGGTTGCCTTTAATATTTGAGACATAAGAATTGCAGCTACCGTTTATCCCTGTGTGATCGTAAAAGGCGACTATATAGCTTCAAATAACTAGAGTCTATGCATTTCTTAGCTCCAACAGGTGAGGTGGTTTTGACCTCCGGCGTTGCTTTGAATTTTGAAACATCCAAAGTTAGCCAAAACTATCTTTACTTTTTATGCACCATATGCCCTTATTGTGCTTGTGCGCACAAAAACCAAACAAAACATCGTGTACAAATAATCTTGAACGGACAATTTTAACTTTTTATAACCTTAAACGATTTATTGATTTAAGATATAAATATCTATATAAATATGCTATATATCTTGCTACTCCAAACACAGTGTTACCGTCATCAATTGTTCCTGAAGTCTCGGAGGCATGATTTTGGGGCTGTTTTTGCTCAAGACACTTCGTGTCTGTTTTACATAATGTCCTGCATGTGTACTGAGTTATCTATAATAATAAATCTTTAAGGCTTTACCATTAAAAGTTTTTACCTCTAAACAATTTATATTTTTCAAATGGGACTCTCTTGTTTAAGTTTCAGTGAGGAATTGTGAGATATTGCGCTAATCATGCTGAGGTGGACATATGGTCTTTGAACTCATCTCTTCTTTATCTTGTTCAAACAAGTACAAATCATGAGCATGCAGTTTTTTGAGCCCGCAGCATCAAATTTAGTGTCATAGCACTCGGGCAACCTCACTTTTTCAGAATATCTATTGAGATTATTAATAGTATGTTGTCTTATAGTCAAAATCAATTTTAGTTTACCAAGTAGCTTCATATCAGTAATGCATATTTCTTTCTTACGTACATATATTATATAAAACATATTTTCAATTTTTTAATACTAAACATTACACTCATTATGCGGTGTATTCATTATAATTATGGAATACACCCATGACAAAGCCATACTACGCAGAAAGTATTTAGATAATTTATATAGTAGCAATGTATTCATGAACGTTTATTCTGTACGTATACCATTCTTTAAGTATTACAAAATATACGACATATCATAATTACTACATTATATATAAATTAATTATTAAATTATTTATAAATACGTTTCTATATAGTCTTTATAACTGACACATGTAATTTACGAATACATAAAACCCACAAACGCTAATCGCGAGTGAATATATGATTTAAGTAGAAAATTAACAGTATCAGATACATTATCACATAAATATACAAACAAATATTTTATTTATCACACGCATATAATAACGCATTTATGTATTGCGGTGTCATTTCAGAGATAAACGGTAGATAATGTTAGATATAAACATAAAACATCCTAGATTTTGTATAATTTTTGGCATAAATACATAGATATTTTGTGTAATTTTTATCATTTTAAATGCATTGATGATTATTTCAATATTGCACAGTTGTTATTGGCGTTGCTCGCATGGGTAATTCTCATCGGTTATATTGAAATCATCACAAATAGAAAGATTTATATAAAATGCAATGCATATACATAGTATTTCAATATTTGATATTAAAATTCCGAGATTTGGTTTAAATTGTGTCATGAAGACATAGGTAATTATCTAAATGTTGCACAGATTTTGATGATTTTGCTCCTTCCGAGTACGTTGGTAAATAAAATCAACTTAATACGAAAGATTTGGCTTTCTTTTTTTTGTAAACAAAAATAGTAATACATGTATGTGTATTTTAATTAAATGTCAATTACTTTTATATTTTTTTTTAAAACTTTGAAACATAGTCAATTTAAGTGCCTCTATAAAACATTTCAAAATAGTTTATTATGAAACAGGGTTAAATTTCGTTTAAAAATGTGGATATTTTGTTACAATTTCAAGTTACAAGTTTATAACATTTATACAAAAAATACTTTTCTCAATAAAATCATCTTCTTTTGGTCAGAGGGGCACCAGAAATGTTCCTTCACTTGTAAAGCTGAAAAGTCTCCATATGACCGCTACAGTGTTAGTGAGGCGTAAAACCAATCTAAACATTACTTTTGTTATTTGTTTACTACTAGTATTATAGTTTGAATTTATAGAATATAATATCGTTTGTGTTTTGTTTATTTCCTGACAAACCATCGCATTCTTGCGGTAACGAGTCCAACAAATGTCTTGAAATTTGACATTGGTTCTAAATAATGAAAAATTGTTCAGTTCAGGTCGTCTTTCTTCAAACAAGAGCTTGTTTATCTGTTCTCATAACACTAACGATTATTTCATGCAAATATATATTTGGACAAACAAATAAATGACAGCTCGTGCTCTTACTCATATTAACATTATGTAAATTTCAAGTAACTCAATTAATTATATTTTAATTTTGCTTTGAATTTGGCTCGTTTTTCGTGGATTTCTTTATACTATGGCATTGCTTTAACCTTCATATCCTTAAAAAGATTAGTACATGTATCTGTTATACAATTTGTTGTCGTAAGAAAATAATCGTTTGTACTAAAGGAAGTGAATATGTATAATGTCATTATAAGTTAATTCTGTTAAAAAATAAATATTACAAATTATCATAGCCATTTTTTTTATTTTGTTAACCTTTTTGATTTAAAATTGCTATTTTTTCTAAATTCGCCTTCTATCTTCTATTGTATCGCATGATATGTTTAGCAAGTTTATTTAAATCCTTCAGTGTAAAACTCCCTTAAGCTTAATATTTTATAAAGTTCATAAATTTGCAAAACCGTGAGTGTCTCTTTCATACCAAAATGTGTGTAGTCAAAGGTTTATACGATGCCATATTCTAACCATTTATATACGGGTATGATAAGCACATGTTTTATTTAACGCACTTTGTAAAAACACTTGCAACAAAGAACTTGTACTCCAACCTTGTTATGCACACTGGATGTATTACAATTGAGGGTACAATATTAGTTCAACCTTGTCACATTA